>NW_024756308.1:0-57469 GCF_018991925.1 Homarus americanus
CTAGCATCTTCTATAGAGTCTAAGATATTTTTCAGAACCATTCCATTGTGATTTTGAGAACCTCTACTGCCAAGATTGTTGTGCCTAGCGTTCAAATCACCAATTAGTAAACAATCATCAGCAAAAATAATGTCCGGCAGATCATCAATGAATCCGCATGCACATAAGCATTAATAGTGAACAGTGTAGCATCTTGAAGCGTAATACTAACACACAAATACTCGGTACCGTTCAATTTCAATTTCAATTGTTTATTCCTTGATAGAGGAAGCGGGATCCTAGTGCTGTCACTAGGTACCCCTGTACAATGACACCAGAATCACTAGGTACCCCTGTACAATGACACCAGAATCATCTGGCAAGTGTGAAAAGTATATACAGTATAAATATTATAAAGGGGCTTACTAAAGCCTAAGGAAGGAAGGATGTTCCTTTAACACATAATCAATATTATTTACAAAATATCTGGCCAGTATTGGGAGGATCATCGTGTCTCCGTCAGGGGGTCGTGGAGTGGTGGTCCAGCAGGCGTCACGGAAGCGTTGTGTGTGGGGACATCTTAGGAGGTAGTGGATAAGGGTGCGGCTGTCGGGTCTTCTGCATAACGCACAAGAGAGTTGCTCAGGGGATGTGGGGATACCAATCTCCCAAGCAAGTCATACCCAATGATGATACGGGCAGCAATCACGTCCCCCTTCCGCGACCCTTTCCCGTAGACGTACGAGAAGTCAGGAAGTTTACGGAGGACATCGTACCATGTGGGCGGGGAGTCCAGGGGGATGGCTGCTTCCCGAGCTTCTCTCTGTTTGCGGCGGATTTGGGTCCTAATCTGTAAGAGTGTTCGAGGAACACCGTAGTCAGGTGTGGCCTTGTTGCAGCCAGTCTTGGCAAGGTCATCTGCTGCCTCATTCCCCAAGATACCGACATGACTGGGTATCCATAGGAATGTCACAGGGCGGCCTGCATCCTGAAGTGTGGATGTTAACCCTCGTATTCGGAGGATGAGGTCCTTATTTTCCCCAGATCCAAATGCGATCCCGTCGAGAGCAGACCTGGAATCGCAGCAGACAAGCAAGGGGCAGAAACCATCTGCTTCTTCCTCAGCGAGAAGGGCAGCAAGGAGGGCTATTAGTTCAGCCTGAGTGGAGGATGCCCCGTCAGAAACTCTGAGAGACAGTTTGATAGGCTCAGGGGCATGAGGACGGGAGATGTAGACACCAGCCCCGGCCCTACCTGTAGCAGGGTCAACAGAACCATCAGTGTAGAGGACGACCCTACCTGGGGACCAGTGAGCGATCCTGGAGAGGTGGTATTTGCAGAGAATAACAGGGTTCACCTGGGATTTCGGGAGCAGTCCACCGAGGGCAATCACTTCAGGTTGAAAATCCAGCCAGGGAGAAGGAGACGAACCAACAGCAGGGGTGACAACAATATCAGGCAGGAGGTCGTGTTCCTGAAGGGCTCGGATGAGTGACCCTCGCCACTGTCTTCTAGATGGAGGTCGGTCTCCAACAGCAGTAGTCAAGTTGGTTTGGACATAGTTGCCCCTAGGATCCCGTAGAATGGAAACGGCAGTTTTTAGGTAAAACTCCTGGACACGATCCTGTAAAGGGGAAAGACCAAGTTCGTTATATAGAGAAGTAGAGCGTGTCCACTGAGGAGCCCCAAGGATGATACGAGCAGCTTTCCTCTGGATAACTTCGAGACGGTTGACAGCAGTCCGACTAATGTTGACGAGGGCAGGGGCGGCGTAGTCGACACAGGAACGGACAAAAGACTTGTACATGGTGAGAAGTACAGGGACGCTGGCACCAAGGGAACCCCTGCACATGGTAGAGAGGGGAGCGAGACGCCGAAAACATATGTCTCGAAGATAGCGGACTTCAGGGATCTGACAACGTGTGCGAATTACATACACACCCAGGTATTTTGTCTCATTAACCCAGTCCAAGGGCGTTCCTGATAAGAAAAGGGGTGGAGGTACAACACGACCGTGCCACATGGCTTTTGTTTTCGCAGTTGAAAGAAGGAAACCAAGTGAATCACACTCTCTGGAGACCAGATCAAGGGCTTCCTGCATGCTGAGGTAGTCAGGGGCTTGGAGGAGGACATCGTCGGCATATCCTGAGTGGACAACTTCTGTCGGCCACGGGAGTGATGCAATGGAGTGCATGAGAGTGTTAAACAAGGTGGGACTCAGGACTCCACCTTGAGGGGTGCCGAGGTTCATTTCTTGAACAGGAGACATAGAGGTAAGAGGCGATCCATTGTAGAAGTCTCCCTTTAACCCCTAACCGTGCAAGTTCAGCTAAAATGAGGGCAGGCTGAGCCGTATCAAAGGCTCCCTTGATATCAAGGAAGACGGAGACGCGGGCAGTCTGATTGCAATAAAAGGAAGCAATGGAGTGTGCTGTGCTGCGATGTTGAATGAAACCATTGAGGGAGTTGTGGAAGCCGCCTATGGTGTGAAGAAGGCGACGATGGAGTATCCTCTCCATCATCTTGCAAACACAGGAGGTAAGACTAATGGGTCGATATTTCCCAGGATCTCCCGGCTTAGGGATGGGGATAATAGTGGCATTTTTCCAGTTGGACGGGAGAACCCCATGTTCATAAGACATATTGTAGAGAGCAAGCAAGGGGCCGTTAGGAATATTAGTACAGGCATTGAGGACGGAGTAGGTTATCTGATCATCCCCAGGAGAGGTGTCTTTTCTAGAGCGACGAGCACTGTCAAGTTCGAACTGTGTGATGGGATGATCAGTGGGGGCAGGGGATTCGGTACCGTTTATTTTTTGAGCGGAATGAAGTGATGCTGGAATGTCATCTTTGATATAAGTCGTCAAACCTCTACAATTTAGTCAGATCAGCTGGAAATTCAAAACTTTGATAACCTCTTAGTTACAATGATATTCCATTTGTCTCAACCTCTTGCAAAGCTATGACATTAATACTACTAGAATGAGCATATGCATGAAGATCCGTTAGCCTTTTTTTCAAACTATTAACATTCCAGGAAATTAAGCTGACATTATGATACATTAGAATAAATTTCCCCCCTCAGTTGTTTTCTGACCTCACTCAGTTGTGTTCTGACCTCACTAGGGGAAAGGTCACGGCAGGGTTAGCTCCGGAGGGATAATTATCAGATATGGCCAGTGCTATGTGCAGTCTTGGGTATGAGAGTTTGTTGACCAAACTGGGGTGGTCCATTGAAGAATTGGCGAGGGCCAAGTTAGAAATTGAGAGGGCCACGTTGGAGAACCTGAAATTAAGGAAAGAGCTGGCGAAGTTAAAAGGAGAGGCTGGACGAGTAAAGCCAGTGTCTGACGAAAAATCAAGCGAGTGGAAAATTGTGAGTAGTGGGAAGACAAAGCTGGTGGTGAAGAAGCACACTAAGGATACGACAACAACGACAACAACAGCTAAGTGTACCAACCCGTTCAGTCCCTCGATAGACGAATTGGACGTTAGTACAGTCAGGGGCAGGAATGACAAGGAAGGTATAAAAACTTTAATTGTTGGTGACTCACAGGTAAGGTACATGGACAGGGCCTTTTGTGGTAAAAACAAAAATAGGATGAGGGTGTGTTTGCCAGGAGCTGGGGTGGGGGATATAATTGACAGGATGGACAATATCTTGTCTGGTAATGGGAACAAACCCATTATCTGCCTCAGTGCAGGAGGCAATGATATTGGCCGGTGTAGGAGCGAGGAACTTCTTGACAAGTTCAAGGCAGCCATAGATCGTATTAGGACTAAGGGAGGGATCCCTATCATATGCGGTGTCCTGCCTAGAAGGGGAGTTGGCAGTGAATGGTTGTCAAGGGCAGTTGGTGTCAACGACCGTCTTGACAGATATTGCAAGTCAATATCAGTCCCATTCATTGACAACTGGGACAACTTCTATGGCAGAAGGGACCTTTATGCTAGGGATGGGGTGCACCTATCTAGGGATGGAGTAGCAACCCTGGCTGGGGCTCTAGAGGGGGCAGTTCAAAAGATATCGAAGTCTTTAAACTGCTAAGAGAACATATGGGCACGGGGGTGGAGGAGACTGCAGTAGGAGCGGGTAAACAAGGCGAAAGATTACAGGGAAATAGTGTTAGGAATGATGACAAAACTAAATTAGACAGGGAGTTTAAAACTAAATGCAGTAAGGGGAGGACTCAGAACACGACTAACTTAAATGTATACTACGCGAACAGTAGAAGTATGAGAAAGAAAATGGATGATATTAGGGCGTTGGTATGTACCGAAGCAATCGATATAATTGCATTCACTGAAACATGGATTAACCTAGACACATGTGAATTACCAGTCGAATACCAAATTGCGGGTTACAAACTGTTCCATACCGATAGGCAGACCAGGAAAGGAGGTGGAGTAGCAATCTATGTTAGGGATAATCTGAAGTGTGAAATAAATAAGGAAATAAAAACTGAGAGGAATACAGAAACAATTTGGATAGAATTAAGCGACGGTCGGGAAAAATTAATCACAGGAGTAATATATAGACCCCCCCATCTTGATAGCGTTAATGAGCGACTTATCTGGGATGAAATGCGCAGGGCTTCCATACACAACAAAGTCTGTATAGTAGGCGACTTTAACCTTGGCCAAATAGATTGGACTGACCATACGGGCAACTCAGAATCAGAGGATTTTCTCGAGACGATCCAGGACTGTTTCCTAAGTCAACATATAACCGAACCCACACGGGGTAATAATATACTGGATTTAGTTCTGTCGAACAGAGAAAACCTCATTAGCAATGTCGAGGTAGGGAACGAACTTGCAAACAACAGCGATCACAAAGAAATTCGATTCCAGTTAGATTTTCAGGGCAGACGTAAGGAAAATTCCACTAAAGTACCAGATTTCAGAAGGGCAAACTTTGACAGTTTAAAGAGGCAGCTGAGAGAGGGGGTGTCGCGCTTGGCCGTGAACCTGACAGATGACACCGACCTGATAACGAGATCTGAGATTGCCGAGTTCCACGACAATTTAAATAGTGAGTTACTTAATGCACAAAGGCAGAACATACCATACAAAAAACTCAGATCAGACAACAATGACCCTAAATGGATAAATAATTATTTAAAGAACATCATTGGCCAAAGGAAGGCTATAGGTAGAAGGATAAATCGTGGCGAAATTCACCTCCGGGACTATTATAGGGTATTGGCGAGTAGGGTTAAAACCGAGATAAGGAAAGCAAAGAGAAATAATGAGGCAAGGATAGCAAGGGAGGTGAAGACAAACCCCAAAGGATTCTACCAAATGTATCAAACTAAAACACGGGAAAAGATTGGACCAATACGGTCAGACTCTGGCGAGCTCACTGATAACGACGGAAAAATGAGCAATAATTTGAATAAATATTTTTCAACAGTTTTCACCACCGAAAATTGAAACATGATACCCGAGGCACCGACTCTATTCAGAGATAGTGAAGAAACCAAATTAAGTGAGATAGTAGTGACTAGTAACGATATTAGTAAGCAAATTGACAAATTAAAGCCTAATAAGTCACCTGGTCCCGATGAGATATTTGCCAAAGTATTAAAGGAATGTAAGGAAGAGCTTAGTATGCCCTTAGCAAAGTTGTTTAACATGTCCTTAAAAACAGGTGTAGTACCAGAATCCTGGAGGATAGCGAATGTAATACCGATTTTCAAGAAGGGGGATAGATCACTATCCTCTAACTACCGCCCAATCAGTCTAACATCAATAGTAGGCAAATTACTGGAAGCAATCATTTCAAACTCTATTCGAAATCACCTGGAAAAGCATCGATTGATCAATGATTCCCAGCATGGCTTCACAAGCGGACGTTCTTGCCTAACTAATCTATTAACATTCTTTTCATCAGTTTTCGAATCGGTGGACGAGGGGCACAATTATGATGTGGTATATCTCGACTTTAGTAAAGCCTTCGACAGAGTCCCCCACGAAAGACTAATTAGAAAGGTAGAAGCTCATGGCATCAAAGGTGACATCCTTAAATGGATTAGGGCGTGGTTACAGGACAGGAAACAGCGAGTGAGCATTAACGGCACTAAGTCCCATTGGAGCAACGTCACAAGTGGAGTTCCCCAAGGCTCAGTACTTGGACCATTATTGTTTATTATATACATAAACGACATAGATATCGGCATAGACAGCAACATAAGTAAATTTGCTGATGACACTAAAATAGGACGTGTTATCAAATCTGACGAGGACTCTGCAAAACTACAGGAAGATCTAAACAAATTTTTCGAATGGTCTGAAAAATGGCAGATGAAATTCAACGTCGACAAATGTAAAGTACTCAGTATAGGAGATGTAAACAGGGAAACCAGATACCAGATGAACAACGATGCCATAGAGAAATCCGACTGCGAGAGAGATTTAGGAGTAATGATAAGTAGGAACCTTAAGCCAAATAAACAATGTGTTTTTGCTCGTATAATGGCTAATAAAGTACTTGGGTTCATACAAAGGAGTGTTAGTTACAAGACTAGCGAGGTCATCCTAAAACTGTATCTTGCTCTTGTGAGACCACACCTGGATTACGCAGTTCAGTTCTGGTCACCGTATTACAGAATGGGTATAGAATCCTTGAAAAGAATTCAGAGGAGAATGACAAGACTAATCCCGGGCATTAGGAACCTTGAGTATAGAGACAGGTTAAAACATCTTAATTTGCACTCCCTTGAGAGACGTAGAGCGAGGGGCGACCTGATAGAGGTGTTTTAGTGGAAGGCAGGGCTAAACAAAGGGGACATTACAAAGGTACTCAAATTATCCAACCAGCAGCGAACTCGTAACAATGGTTTTAAATTAGACAAATTTAGATTTAGGCGTGAAATAGGTAAACACTGGTTTGGAAACAGAGTAGTGGATGAATGGAACAAGTTACCAAATATCATCATTAACTCGAATACGCTGAATTGCTTCAAACATAGGTTGGATGCTCATATGAGCAATAGGGGTTGGGTGTAAACGGGACTGCCCAGTATGGGCCAATAGGCCCGCTGCAGTTTCCTCCATTCTTATGTTCTTATGTTCTTATTCTTCACCGAAATAAGAACATTCTTTTTGACGTCGTTCCTTGTATTTTCCATTTATTCCAAAACAGAGTCAAGAATGTTCGTCAGGTCACCAAGCATTTCCTTGTTTACAACATTCTCTTTAGAAACCGAACCAACTCTATTTCCTAACTCACTATGATTACTATTTTGCTCTAGATTGCTATCCACAATATTTAATTCCATCTCTACTAATGTTTCATTTTCTTTTGAGCTATCTTTATTAACAAGAGCAACATCACTATATGGCACAAGATTCACCAAGCATTTCTTGATATCCAATACTGCTTGTTTGGGCTCACCAATCTCCTTACAGAGTTCTACTAGAATGTTAGGGGCTGTAAGGTTATTGTCCCCGTTACCTATGTCCTTCTGTGCTGCAGCATTTCGTGTTTCCATACGCTTTTCCCACACATTTACAGCACTTGGTGTCCCTGCAACATCGCTCCTTACAGCATCACCTTTATCCTCTTCATTAGTGGACTGAGCTCGTGATTGCAATTGCTGAACTTTCGGTTTTTTAGGACACACCCACGAGCTGGCATTGTGACACCCCCCCCCCGCAATTACAGCATTTTGGTGTAATTTTCTCCTTTGCCTTAATTTTATCTCCACACACCTTAGATTCATGGATTTTTCCACAGAATCTACACCGAAAATCATTATGGCATTTCCAGGCCATATGCCCCCACTTGTAACACTTATAACATATTACTGGAGATTCGTTGTAGACAGCAACCCGTTTATATCCCACACATCTCACAAAGACCTTCTCTGGCGCTGGACCTTTGATTAGCGCAATTAGCTGTGGCATAGGTACTAGTTCTCCATCAATTTTAATTACACGTCTCTTGGCCCCAAAAAATCTATCGTCAGCCAACACATCCACGGGGTCGAGGTAAACAGGATAATCAAAAAGAATGATCTTCATACATTTCCCAATGGACTCCACAGGCTTTTTCATCACTACATTTTCAAATCCTTCTGTAGTTAAATATCTAACTGCTGCCTCATCCTTCATAGTAATATAAGGAATATGTTTACCTTCTTTAAAGAGCACTTGATGGCACTTAGCGAGTCTAACTGACCACTTTACCTCATCATGAAAATCCAGGCCATTATTCTTGGGGAAGTAAAGACGTGGCCTCCTTGATGAGTTGCTGCCGTCTACAGCATCAATGGGGTTTAAACTCGTTGTACTGATCATGGTTGAAGAATGACTCACACCATCAATTTTCTTTCTCTTATCCACCAAGAGGGAAATATTATCTTCACTACTTGTACCTTCTCTATTCCTCCTTTTATTCTTCTTTTCGTATTAACAACTTTAAACGGCTCTTGTTCTTCACATTCACTACTGCTGGACAGCTCCAAATCCGACAACAGTCCTCCTGCAGTACCCTGGGCTACATTGCTGTGTCTGCTGTATCCACCACCCAATTCAGTCATTTAATAAGCGACCTGCTCTCTGAAGCTCTTCCATCAGCCATAACAGTTCGTGTCCAACCTGGGAGGTGTAGGAGAGCGACCTCACTACACTATTTCATGTTCACTACAACATTAGTACATCTTCACTACACTAGTACATCTTCACTACACTAGTACATGTTCACTACAACAATAGTACATCTTCACTACACTATTTCATGTTCACTACAACATTAGTACATCTTCACTACACTAGTACATGTTCACTACACTAGTACATGTTCACTACACTAGTACATGTTCACTACACTAGTACATCTTCACTACACTAGTACATGTTCACTACAACAATAGTACATCTTCACTACACTATTTCATGTTCACTACAACATTAGTACATCTTCACTACACTAGTACATGTTCACTACAACACTAGTACATCTTCACTACACTATTTCATGTTCACTACAACATTAGTACATCTTCACGACACTAGTACATCTTCACTACAACACTAGTACATCTTCACTACACTAGTACATCTTCACTACACTAGTACATCTTCACTACACTAGTACATCTTCACTACAACAATAGTACATCTTCACTACACTATTTCATGTTCACTACAACATTAGTACATCTTCACTACACTAGCACATCTTCACTACACTAGTACATGTTCACTACAACAATAGTACATCTTCACTACACTATTTCATGTTCACTACAACATTGGTACATGTTCACTACACTAGTACATGTTCACTACAACACTAGTACATCTTCACGACACTAGTACATCTTCACTACAACACTAGTACATCTTCACTACACTAGTACATCTTCACTACACTAGTACATCTTCACTACAACAATAGTACATCTTCTCTACATTATTTCATGTTCACTACAACACTAGTACATCTTCACTACACTAGTACATCTTCACTACACTAGTACATGTTCACTACAACACTAGTACATCTTCACTACACTCGTACATCTTCACTACAACAATAGTACATCTTCACTACACTAGTACATCTTCACTACACTAGTACTTCATGTCCTCAATATTAATTCAAATATTGTAAAATTCCAACCATATTAGTTTAAAACTGAACCAAGTCCGGAATTTTGAAATTGACCTCACCAGACATTACAAAGAAACCAACCATCACCATCATGCGCTTTGCAATTGTTGAAGGTAAGGGTCAAGATGCCTTATTGGTGTTCATACCCAATAATCACCTGGAGTGGCTTAACCCCAGGGTGATCCTTGAATACGACCCCACCATGGACGCTGAGGAGTACCCACCTAAGGCTGTGATTTGGGTCCCTGATCAGTTCATCACCTCTGTTAATTTGGAGATGGTGTCCTCCAAACCACAGACCATAACCCACATGCTACCACCAGCTACACCCTGCCGGGAACCTTACAGGCGTCACGAGGACCACAGGCACGAGGACCACAGGCGCCACGAGGAGCAACAGTTCCACAGGCGCCACGAGGAGCAACAGTTCCACAGGCGCCACGAGGAGCAACAGTTCCACAGGCGCCACGAGGAGCAACAGTTCCACAGGCGCCACGAGGAGCAACCGTTCCACAGGCGCCACGAGGAGCAACCGTTCCACAAGCGCCGTGACGAGCGGTTCTATGAAGAGCGGCGGTTCCGCGAAGAGCCTCGATTCCAAGGCCTCTGTCACAACTGCTCAGAGCTACGATGCCGCAGTCGTCAGGCACCGCGGTTCCACGACCATTACTGATACAATTGCTGATCAGTCGCGTCAACCCAAATATAATAAATTGTAAAACATTTATAAAAAAATTTTTTTGTTGTTTAATTGTTTTCTTTGTTCTTTATTACATTTTATGGAACAAGTACTGATTTATTTGATTATATTCACACGAATATTATTTTTTAAATTGTTTTACTTGAAAAAAACAAATTCCAATTAGAGTACAATGATGACTGTGGTGTAGTGAAGAAGAATGATAGCATTCCACACGTCTTGGTGGAAACTCTTCAGGTGATCCAAAAATATAAAAGGTTTAAAATATCATAAAATAGAGTATTTTTAATTTCTTAATGCAAATAAAATCTAAATAAAAGATAAAATTATACAGTAAAAAAGGAATTTAAAAGCCAATTTATGTAACTTAGAGAACGCTTCTCTCTCACCTTCTCTCTAACCTTCTCTCTCTCTCTCTCACCTCTCTAACCTTCTCTCTCTCTCTCACCTTGTCTCTCACCTTCTCTCTCACCTTCTCTCTCTGTTAACTATTTTTTGCACTAAATGGAGAAAATTAAATATTTTTTCATATTCAAGCATTTATGATTTTTTTTCTTTTCTTTTCTTGTGAAAACAAATAGACTCTTTCAACTTATTTTGTGCTGTAATGTCAGGTCTGTGATACTGTGTTTTGTACACTCATACTTATTGGAGAATTTTGATTGCTTATGGAGGAGTGTACAACGTCAGGCATGTCATTTATGAAACAAACTACAGCAGGCCCAATACACTGCTTGGGGTCATGTAGAAAGTCTTCTATCCACGCTAGGACATTTCCCCGAATTCCGTACCCTTCCAGTTTGATTATTAGCCTTTCGTGGGGTACACTGTCGAAAGCCTTGGCAAAATCTATGTAAATATTGTCTATATTAACAGCCTGTTCCAGAATATGGGTCCAAATTCCAATACCTTGAGCAATTGTGTTAAGCAGGAGCGCCCCGGCATAAAACCGTGTTGGCAATCCTTTACAAGGTTGTTTCGTATTAGATGTTCCATCGCAGAATCTCTGATAATACTCTCAAGTACTTTACATACAGTAGTTATAATCAGGAATTTATAAATACAAATACATATTATATCCTTATAGACCATAATTAAGAGGAATAGGATATCATTATTCACACCTCCTTGAATATTATGAGCTCTGGATATAGTAAAGCATAAACAGTGACTGAGATCACCATATTCCAAAATATCCAAATACTTTTCAGAGCTAAATCTTCCTTTAATCTGAGTTAGTTCACCCATGATGCTGTCTGTGTTTAACAAGCCCCAAACATTGACTGTCACATGATTCGCTTCTTGCCACCTTGTTGATGTTATGACGTTGATAACCTGGTGTTTGGCCGCCACAGTGGAGAGGACCCTGGGTGGTGGATGCTAAGGTCATCTCATCTAAGATCACCTGACCCCAAAAGTCTGTCTTCACCCTCGTATTGCCGGTAAACTGGAGGCTGGTAGTACGATGGCGATCTAACCTTTCCTTAATTGCCTGAGTCCTGTGGTGTATCCCGGCCTCATGTAACCTCCTTCTCACAGTTCCTGCAGAAACGTCAACTTGAAGCTGTTTTTAATGGTGACTGTCATGGGAGGCTGTGTCGCCATGAGTCTTTCATCGTCCGCTGGGGTAGTCTTTCTCGGTCCACCAGACTTAGGTTGGGTTAGGAGGATTACACTTCCCTCCCTCCCTGCCACCTTCTCTCCCTCTCCTTCCTTCTCCCCCTCCTCTACCTCCCCCTCCTTCTCCCTCCCCACCACCTCCTCCCTCTCCTCCACCACCTCCTCCCTCTCCTCCACCACCTCCTCCTCCTCCTCCACCACCACCTCCTCCTCCTCCTCCTCCTCCTCCTTCTCCCTCCCCACCACCTCATTATAAACCTTGATGACAGCACTTGTTATCATTAATAAACAAATATTGACTAAAACAACCAATAGGAAACAACCTTATCACTCAGTTCCCGAGAGTGCCACAGTGCCACGTGAGAGTGCCAAGGTGCCACATGAGTTAGGAACGTTTGGTAGGGAGTAACACTACACCTGGAGGCAAAGACATTAAATAATTATCATACATAGAAAATCTAAAATGAAATACAGTTCAGTAAAAGTAATCAATAATGAATAAAGTGTTACTGTGCACTCACCTTTAATGTAGTCAGCTGAATGCACACGGGGCCTCAATAATTTGTTAATTAAACATGGAGACTACATTAATTGGCTGAAGCAGAGCAGGAGACAGGACTGGGTGGGTCATCAATGCTGCTTTCTTCAGATAGGTTAATGTACTTGTTGGTTGAAGGTATTGGATCATCTTGAGGGAGTGAAGAGGCAGCAGTGGGGGACTTCTTAAAATATTTGTCCAATTTAGACTGCACAGTTTGCCTTTTCTTTTCATTGTAAATCTCCCTGTATCAAGCAAGTGCATCTTGGGTCAATCTGTCAACTTTGGCAAAACGCTAAACATTTTGATCCATTTCTTCAAAAATTTTCATCCCCTTATTAATAGTAACAAATGCCTCTGTCATTTGTTTCACTGAAACCTTTTTTGGGAGTGCAGATTCTTCTTCTACATTTGACTTTCTTCTTCCTCTGCCATTTTCTGTTCCTCCAGTTTAATAAGATCCTCGTTACTTAGCTCTTCTGCTACCCTTTCAACCAACTGCTCAACATCTTCATTATCAATTCGGGGGTGCTGGTGGTAGAGTGGTACCGCTCTTGCCTTCGCAAGCGAGATGTCACGGGTTCGATTCCCGGGCCGGTGGAAGTTGTTTGGACATACTTCCTAGCCCCCATTAGTCCCTGTTCACCTAGCAGCACAGTAGGTACCTGCTATAAATCGAAAGTTGCGAATTCGTATTCAGGGACAAGTTGTTGGAGCTTCCAATAACTTGATGACATAAAATCATTGACTCTCCAGGCGTCTATGCCCTTGACTCTTCAGGCTTCTACGCCCTTAACTCATGAGACATAAAGGCAAGCATGAACTTAGCATGCTTCCCTGTTGGGCACTGTAAACGCTTCTGCGCTTCACCTTGCACAAGGCTGTAGGGGAGTGCCCAATAAATAATAATAAAAAAAAAAAATTATCAATTTCTAACTTAAGCTGTTTAGCCAACTCCACCATCTTGTTACTAATCTCAGAAATTACTTCATCTTCATTAAATCCTTTGAAACTGTTCACATATCTTTTCAGGACTTCTTCCATATTCCATTCATGCACTGACCTGTAACCTCATCCCATGCTGTTCTTTATACATTTCAAAATGTTGTAGTCCTTCCAAAACTCTCTGAGCGGTTTCTCAGCTTCAGTAGCAGCAACAGCCTGAGGGAAGGTCCACTAGCGTTGCTAGGGGGGGGGAGGGTGGCGGTCCGCCCCGGGCGGCACTTTTGGGTCTGCTCATCACCCATATCTGCAGCTACTGGAGACGTTAATCCATCCCTTTGTATCGGCGGCAAGTTAATCCTTGTCGTGTCTGACCTAACACCTGACCCACATCATCACGGCCACGTCATGAGCTACACCCTTGCTATGAGGCCCCCCGCCACACACACAACCTGTAACCTGTTGAGGATTAAGGAAACAACTTCAAACAAGTACGCCAGTGAGCTCATGTGGTGTGGGTCAGGTGTTAGGTCAGACACGACGAGGATTAACTTGCCGCCGATACAAAGGGAAGGATTAACGTCTCCAGTAGCTGCAGATATGGGTGATGAGCAGACCCAAAAGTGCCGCCCCCCAAAAGTGAAGGATCACGAGATGCTGAATTGCCATACGACATTGAATTGAGGAGAGAAATGTTTTCTTCGCTGGACAGAGTGATCCAAGAAATAACTTTGAGATTTCAACAGCTTCATGAACTTGCTGAGAAATATGCCTTCCTTACCCCATTGAATCTTTTGGATGATAAATATTGTGGGAGACCCAGGTGATACTTCCAATCAGGGGTGAAGGAAACACACTGGTGTCAAGTTCGTAAGTTCTATTTCTGGGACAAACACACAAAAGGAGTTAAGACAGGGGAAACAGCGTCCTGTCTTGGAATCTCTCCCGGTATCTCTCTCTGCGCATGCGCGTACAGCGCGCATGTGCCTAAAACATGAACTAACAATCAGTGACAAAAGGGAGTATGATTATAACATATAATACAGAGACCTGAATCAATAATGGTAAATAGTACAGTTACATATTACAGCATATTTGTCTCATATATCTACAAATATGAGTGTAAAATAGATCACGATCACGACGACATTGATAAAGAGGAGTTCCTCGTTGAGAGAAAAAGACTTCAGCATTTTGTTGCTGTTGCTGCTATAACTATTAATGACAGAATACAGACGTGGAAAGAAGGCCCCCTTGAACTTTTGGAGTTTATTCAAAAGTATAACCTTGGGAACTCGGTTCCAAATATAGTAATAATGCTGAGGATTTTCCTCACAATTGCTATTAGTGTTGCTACCTGTGAGAGGAGTTTTTCGAAACTAAAACTGATCAAGAATTACTTAAGATCTACTATGAGCACCTTGCGGTTGAGAAATCTTGCCATACTGTGTATAGAGCGACAATTGACAGATGAAATAGTTTTTGACAATGTCATTGAAGAATTTGCCAACGAAAAAACAAGAAAAGTCGAAGTTGAAGACAGGTGTATATAGAATAGGTAGTAGGTAGTAGGCAGCTACCAAACAGGGAGGTACTACCGCCTGGGAAGATATTGGAAGCATAATGTGTTGTGTAATGGTAGACCCTGCTGCTATATGGCATAGCAAAAATTGTGACCAAGTCCCAGGTTGCTGATCTGACTTTCTGCCTCACTTACACACAATTGCGGGGTCTCAATTGTTTCTCTTGCTATTAACAACACAACATACATATATCGTTTCTCACTATTGATCTTTTTTTTTTTTTCTTTATGGTTCATTATTATTATTATTATTATTATTATTATTATTATTATTATTATTATTATTATTATTATTATTATTTATTACTATTATTATTGCAGTGTTTTCAGTATTATTATTATCATTATTATTATATTTTTATTTTTGTATTTTTTATTATAAATTTTACTTATCTGTATTATTATTATTATTATTATTATTATTATTATTATTATTATTATTATTATTATTATTATTATTGTTACGTATTACGTTTTCGCCCCCCGGGCCCTGATGTGGGTCGGTGACCTGTGTTCGGGTGGGCTAATACCCATTAAAAAAAAAAAAAATAAAAAAGAGATAGACAAATAACTAAATAAAAATAGTAAAGTAAAAATTGATTCATTAAATATTTTCAGATCAAATTCCTGTTTACTTCCAGTCCCACGTCCAGCAATCCAGGTGTGTCCTTGAGACAGACACATCAGGTCACGAATCGTCTTCTCTCTGTCTTTCCCGTTGTTGTTTTCTCCCGTTCTGCTGAGGCGCCAGAAATGTCAGGTTGTCGTTTACTATTAACTACCAGGAGATGATGTGTCACAATTGTCCTTGTCTTCTGATGTAAGTTTTCTTCTCTCTGTTATGAAGTTTAAGGCTTTGATCTTAAATTTTGTGTATTTTTTGTACTGTTTCGTAAGGTTTTGTGTTAATTTGTTTAATTTTTTTCTCTCGATTTTCCAGTTTTTGTCAGCAGGATAGATGATATGTTTATCTTCCTCTGTTTCATCTTACTCTATGGGAAGAATAATTTTGGCCTGATTTCAAGTCTGTCTGTCTGTGTACCTTAAATTCCTTGGCGTGGAGTTTTAGTGTCTCTGGTATGCGTTCGCTCCTGCTTCTTATAGTTTTAGTAACTTTTATAATTTGAGTTTCTTAGCATTCATAGTTTAGTCTTTAATGTTGTTTATATACAATTGGTAGCAGCTACATATTTTTTTCTAATCTATTTTGTGACTCAAATTTAAATTTTTATTATCATTATTATTTGATTTTAATATATTCAATATTTTTTAACGTAATACGCCATATTTCTTCTCAGTATTCTTGATAGCATCCTAGTCTTGTGGTCTATCTATCTATCTATCTATCTATCTATCTATCTATCTATCTGTCTGTCTGTCTGTCTGTCTGTCTGTCTGTCTGTCATACATCCTTAGATTTAATGTCAATATCATAAATGTTACATGGTAATAGATAACCTTGCATGACAATAAACGTGACTTTATATATGTTAAAAGCGGGATAGACTGCGGTACCTGGGTAAATAATGTGTTTATAATGGTAGTATCTCGTGCACCACCCTCCTCCTAGTAGAATAGTCTCCAATATATCAAGTTCATTACGAGGGACTCACTGAATGGATGAAAAATAACTTAAATAACCAATAAAATTACGTTTTTCATCATCATCGTGACGTGAGGGAAATAAAAATTTAAATTATTCCCAAATAATTGTTCTAGGAAAAATCATAGGTCTTTATTTTTTAGGAGTGATTATTAGGTAATTTTAGCCTCAGAGAATATAAGTAAAATGTCAGAAAGTTTTGTCATTGTTGTATAGTCTCTAACGTTAACCAAGGAAATGATGTAGCCGATGGAGTGCCCTTAAATTCAGGCTTGTCTGCTGTAAAATGAAGAAAATTGAATGGTTTACTTTACAGGGTATTCTTTTGTATTTATTTATTTTTATTTTTATTTTTTTATTATTATTATTATTTTTTTTTTTTAGTGATGGCAGAATTGTAGCTGATAAATTTTGGGAAAACAATGTAGGAAGAGAGGAGTAAGGGGAGAGGAGGTGAAAATACTAAATATATGCTGAATAACTTGACATCCTCCATCATGATATAAAAACGACCCAAAATCCTGGACACACATCTCTTATAATGCTTTAGTGTGCATTTTGTCAGGGGGGTTATGTTAGGTTAGATTAAGTTAGGTTAGATTAGATGATGTTAGGTTAAGTTAGATAAGTTTTTTTGTCTGCAGGGATTATAACAACACACTTCAACATAGGAACTGTATATCACGACTGTACTGTAGCGAAGACATAACAACACCGGGAAGAAGAAAATGTGAAAACTGTGTTATGTAGGATTACACTACTCTGATATGAAACTAAGGAAGGTATGGATCACTTAAAAGCTTTAGAGATGAAGGAAGGAAGGAGAAGATTAATTACGTGGACAGGATGATAAACGAAGCTCTCCTGACGAGGGTTGCAGAGAGAGACAGAACCTATTAAGTGTGATAACAGGAGAAATACTAACTGGATTGGTCGTGTGTTGACAGACGAGGGGCATTTATGGAATGTCAGGGAGAGAAGCGATCGAAGATTGGATTATCGAATTAACTGGAGAATTAATGGATATACGTAGCGTGGAATAAGGAGATAAAGGACAAGGAAAAGTTGGAAGATTGGATACCGATGAGAAGATGACTGAAAAAAATAAAACCTGGGACGAACACCTTGTCGAAAATCAAGTTTTATCTAAGTATTTCAATGGATTTAGAAGCGTGACAAAAATACATTGATGCCTTTAAGAATTCGGAATTATATTGTACAATTCAAAATTCAGGTTTATTTATTTAACTATATTGTACAGTTCCAAATTCAGGTTTATTTATTTATTTATTATTTGTTACAGTCGATCAGTGAAGAAGATGGCCGGCCTTACTGCGCATTTTATGTTGCCTCTGTATATTTTGTTTTAACTTATTTCATCTCATGTGAAGTTAATCCTAAAGAGTTCGTTCATCGAGGTATATTTTCAATGTTTTGTTATTGAATTGATTGTATACAATTTACTATGAACTTATGAAAAACTTTATGTATACGGTTGAGGTATGAGAAAGAGTTATATCTGTACTCAGGTAACACATGTGCACCGCCATTGCTCAGGTAACACATGTGCACCGTTATGATCATGCATACACACACCTGATCATCTAAAATCCCAACCAGGAAATTTTAACAGACAATTGCATACATTTCTACAACAGATACAGTAATGCCAACAGACAGGTACGCACAGAAGGAACTTGAAGTACAGCGTTATATTACAGAACCAATTACAAAAAATATGTAAGGTAAATTTTGTTCCACATGACAAGGAAAATAGCGAGACTTTAATCCCTTGTTGACGACCATCTTTCCTCGAGGCTGCCTGCTGTCCCCGACCACACAGGGAGAGACAGACCGATAGATAAATATAAAGCCACACTGACAGACCGTAGACAGAATGCAGATAGACAGACTGACAGAAAACGGAAAAAAAAACTGACACACACAAACTAGGGAGGGGAGGGGAGGGGATGGAAAGAGAGAGGAGAAAGGGGGGGGGGAGAGAGGGGAGGAGAGAAGAGAAAGGAGGAGAAGAAAAGGAAGAAGGGGGGACTCAGTTCGACATTGGCCGTGAACCATCTGTTGTGTCCGTTGGTCGGTTGTCTACCGTTACTGGCTTCTCCCCTCCCCCCCATCATCCTAACCCCACCACCTCCTCCCTCTCTCCATTGTTCCTTCTCCTGTTGCTCACCCCTCCCTCTCAACCCCTCCCTCTCAACCCCTCCCTTTCAACCCCTCCCTCTTAACCCCTTCCTCACAACCCCTTCCTCACAACCCCTTCCTCACCCCTCCCTCACCCCTCCCTCTCCTTCCTCCCCCCTCCCCTCGACCCCTTCCTAACCCCTCCCTCCCCACCCCTTCCTCACCCCTCCCTACAACCCCTCCCTTACAACCGCTCCTTACAACCCCTCCCTCACAACCCCTTCCTCACCCCTCCCCTTCCTCACCCCTCACCCCCTTCCTCACCCCTCCCTCCCCCCTTCCTCACAACCCCCCCTCCCCCTTCACCCCTCCCTCAAACCCCTCTCCTTCCTCACCCCTCCCTCACCCCTTCCTCATAACCCCTTCCCTCACCCCTCCTCCTCCCTTCCTCACCCCCCTCCCCACTAACCCCTCCCACCCCCTTCAACAACCCCTTCCTCACAACCCCTTCCTCACCCCTCCCTCAAACCCCTTCCTCACCCCTCCCCTAACAATCCCTTCCTCACCTCCTCCCCCTTCCTCACCCCCTCCCTCACCCCTCCCTCAACCCCTTCCTCAACAACCCCTTCTCACAACCCTTCCTCCCCCCCTCCCCTCACAATCCTTCCTCACCCTCCCCTCCCAACCCCTTCCTCACCCTCAACCCCTTCCTCCCCCTTCCCCACCCTTCCCTCCAACCCCTTGCTCACCCCTTCCTCATAACCCCTTCCTCACCCCTCCCTCATAACCCCTTCCTCACCCATCCCTCACAACCCCTTCCTCACCCCTCCCTCATAACCCCTTCCTCACCCCTCCTCCTTCCTCCCTTCCCTCACCCCTCCCTCCCCTTCCTCACCCCTCCCTCAAACCCCTTCCTCACCCCCTCCCTCCTCCCCTTCCTCACCCCTCCCTCATAACCCCTTCCTCACCCCTCCCTCCCCCCCCTTCCTCAAACCCCTTCCTCACTTAACCCCTTCCCCACCCCTCCCCTCCCCTTCCTCCCCCCTTCCTCATAACCCCTTCCTCACCCCTCCTCCCCCCCTTCCTCACCCCTCCCTCCCCCTTCCTCACCCTCCCTTCCCTTCCTCACCCCTCCCAGCCCCCTCCCTCATAACCCCTTCCTCACCCCTCCCTCATAACCCCTTCCTCACCCCTCCCTCACAACCCCTTCCTCACCCATCCCTCACAACCCCTTCCTCACCCATCCCTCACCACCCCTTCCTCACCCATCCCTCACCCTCTCACTCCTTGTGGCAGCAGCTGAGGCGTGACTGTACACTGTGTTGATAATTAAGAAAAATTAACTTCACGAGGCCCTCAGAGGCTGGTGGGCTGTAACCATTAACACCTGCTGTACTATTTACCTGTTTAATTGACCTAGTTTTGTTATAGACGAAGACTAATATCTTTTATGTGAACTAACTAACAACACAATATATAATAACCGACAAGACAATACCAGTACGTGATGTATTTTTAGTGAACTATTTTCGTAAATGATCCTGACTAAATTTTTTTATCCAAAGTTTTCTTGAGAATTTTATTGATATTCCTTTCACTTATTTATGATATTAATATTTAAGTAAAAATCTACATATCTGATGCTTTGTTTACTATATTTAACGAAGTGTTAGTAAAATATTTAACACCTCAGTTTTTGTTTATCATATTAAATGCATGAATCATATTACCATCATATCTTTTACTTCAACCTTTGTAATCAATCTTTAAATAACTTGATATCTGTACATTACCTAACCTTTGTTATCACCTGAGTCACTAATTAGAGATGTGTGTGTTGACAGATATGGGCGAGTGTGGGTGTGTGGAGGGCGGCGGGGTGGTGACGATGGGCCCGGGGGAAGGGTGCCCGTGCCAGTGCCCGCCCACCACGCCCACTTTCAGGGATGACTCCACTACCTGTATCGCCACCCTAGACGGTAATTGTTCTACTGTACGTCTTGCTTAACACACACACACACACACACACACACACGCGCGCGCGCGCGCGCGCGCACAGTAATACCTTTAAACTTCTACCTCTACTTCAGGAAAATAGATAGGAGGACCAACACTTGAGGACCAGTCAGGACAGAGGAGGAGGAGGAGCAGCAGCAGGAGGAGCAGCAGCAGCAGGAGGAGGGAGCAGGAGGAGGAGGAGGAGGAGGAGGAGGAGGAGGAGGAGGAGGAGGAGGAGGAGCAGGAGGAGGAGGAGCAGCAGGAGGAGGAGCAGCAGGAGGAGCAGCAGGAGGAGGAGCAGCAGGAGGAGGAGCAGGAGGAGGAGGAGGAGGAGGAGGAGGAGGAGGAGGAGAAGGAGAAGGAGAAGGAGCAGGAGGAGGAGGAGATGTCGAGTATCACTCACAACATACCTGAGGTCTCTCTCTCTCTCTCTCTCTCTCTCTCTCTCTCTCTCTCTCGCGACATTTCTTCTTCCCGATTTGTTCCCATACATGTCTCTTCTCTCTCCCTTTTCCTCACCTTTTATCGTCTCTTCTCCATCTCCCACTGGCAATCAATCAAGGTTCACGTGACTCATGCCGAAGTAGACCTGGGCGTTATCTTCCCAGCTTTCATTATCCTCAAACAGCTTTCCGGCACCGAGGGAGATTAATTACCGCCGCTGGTTAATTAGGCGAGGTCTAAACGGCATGCTAATGAGACCGCGGTTCTTTAAAAGACGTAATTATAGGTTTCAAACGCACACAGATACAGGCTAGAGGGAGGTGATTATTTCCCCCTATAATCTTGACTCTACCTACTGTATAATCTTTACTCCATCTTATCACGCACGAGAGTTTAGTTTTTAATTATCCACTAAATTTTTGTTTTGTTATTATTCATATCTGTATTTTCCGATTATTAAATTAGGTGTTAAATAGATAACATTGTTTTTACCGGTGTCAGAGGCAAAGGTGTTATCAGGAGTATATGTATAGGTAATTAAGGAGAGAGAGAGAGAGAGAGAGAGAGAGAGAGAGAATTAAAAGTTCGACCTGTAGTGGTGGTGGTGGTGGAAGGCGTAGTAGACGGATGATCTTACCTGGGCCTGAGAGCGGTAGCCTCCCACCTTCACCCACCTCATCCATCACCTCCGGCACTGATCCACGACCCTTAAGGGAGGCTAGGAGACCAAGCATCCACCTCTGAGATATATGAAGGAGGAGTGAGGGGGGTTGAGGGGTGAGACTGATGAACTGAGAGGTGAGGAGGGAGGTGAGGGGTGATGATATAGGGCACAAAAGGACAGTAGAGTTAAGGAAAAGTGGTTAATACTCTCAAAGACAAGATCACAGAGACGACACACAGTGAACCTTGGAAACAACGAGAGTACAGTATAGTTATTCAGGTTTCGATATTTACGTTTCCTTTTAACTCTCTCTGAGCCATCACCCGCGGGAGGTCAAAATAGGATGGTAATTACAGGAAAACTCTTCACAAAAACCTGTAGTGTCTAAGCCCAAACCACGACGATCACATGCAGAAAATCTTGTTACTGATATACTGTATAATCTGCCCTTACGGTGCCTCCTGACGTGTTACCTAAGTGTTGTTACGTCAATATCGTCTCGATGTTAACACCTGATCTCTCACCTGAACACACACCGTAAGTTATACACCCAGCTCTACCGCCTCCAGGAGTGATTACACAATAAGACTGTCCATTATATCCTCAGCTGCCTCTCTCTATCTGGGCGCCGCCTGTCAGCCCGCCACGCCGTCCTCCCTCCTGTCTCGAAGAACCAGCTAAATAAATTCCTCAAAACCGGTCGTCTTGTCCAGCAGGTTGGGTGAGGTGGGTGGCCAGAACAGCCAAGTCTTACAAAATAACGGAGTAATAGTACCACCTCAGTTTATTTACAGTAGCTCGTAGCGTGAAGGAGCTGGGGTGAAGCTCTTTATTTCGAATTCAAATAGTAAGCAAGAATCCTTATGTGTTGTAAAGTACCAGCCTCTAAATAAAAGCTATTTGATGTGTTGATAAACTATGACTCAGCAACACGCCCTTGTCTTCATCAGTTGATACTTTTTGATCTTCATAAAAGACTTTGATTTATTAATACGAAAAACAATTCCTGTACAGCTGCTGGTTGCGACAAAATATGTATACACGACTGAAAAGGCAAGAGTGAGAATCGAAGATACAGGAAGTTACATAGACTGTCAGACGGACGAACTGTGAATAATGTAACACAACACACAGCCAACGAGGAAACATTAAATACAAGATTAAAGACGAAGTTACTATAAAATTGTCCCTAGTGGCGGTGACGCGAACTAAGAGGTACTCGCCAGACCTCCAACAGAGAAACAATTGGATAAACGGAACGATCCAGTTTGTTAATACCGCGTCAGTGTGAGTAACAGCTGCAGGGAGGTGACGGGCAAACAGTCCCCTGGTGATCTTACGGCGTGTGTGCCTGTGGGAGGAGGTGGCGGGGGGACAGGAGACCAAGGAGAAGATAAAGTTGAAGGAGGAACCAATGGACTCAAGACTTACCCTCACCTGACACACTACTGACGAGAAAAAAAAATGAAAACATTGAAACAGATGAACAGTAAAGACGGAGTAAACACTTGAAAAAAAAAGAGGGATGTGAATAAACATTAAGGTGAGTACACAGCTGTTGCCTCGTACTCTACCTGGACTCTGAATGAATGAGACGACCCAGGAGGCGTGACCGTGACCTCATACGTGTCGCTCGGTTCTCACGCAACACAGTTAAAGTAAGGAGTAATGACAAAGGCTCCAGTCCGGTGTGGCAAGGCTGTCGTATAGTCATTGAAGGTGTGGGTGTGTCCTGCTGGGTGAGGCGCTACAAAGTCCCCAAATGCGAAAGCGAAATGCAACGTCATTTTTACATTGTGTGTTGTGTGTGTGTGTGTGTGACTTACGGGTGCTGACTCCACTACACCTGTCTCCAGTGTACTGTTATCATTTTATATTTATTTTATTTATTATCGAAGTAATTTCCTAAACTAAGTCTTTTAAGTGTAGGCCAGGTAGGTGTGTGGCGTGGCAGGTACTGGACAGTGACACACACACACGTGGCCATAATATACTCACACCTTGTTCACTCATCTTCACTACACGAGTCTATAATCACACCAGTGCCTAAAACATCTCATCATTCGTCAGTGTCAACCAACAACAAGGCGATAACTGTGTATTCTCGAGGATGATGAAGACACGGCTCCACAACTAACCTAACCTAACACTACCCTGAAATAAGGACGTAGGCAGCAGCAAGAGGAAGATGGTTAGGAATTGATAATTTCTAGTTTAGTTTACGGGCAACTTGCCAATAACTTTGTGGTCAGGTTTTGGCCTGCCGGCGAGTGGTAGAATGAGGGAGAAGATTTGTTAATTCTCTTCTCCCTCCCTCCCTCCCTCCCTCCCTCCCTCTCTCTCCCCCACTCCCTCCCTCCCCCACTCCCTCCCTCTCCCCCACTCCCTTCCTCTCCCCCACTCCCTTCCTCTCCCCCACTCCCTCTCAATACCTGGGTGCTGGAAGCGAGGGTGGAGACAAGCAGAAGCGGCCGACGAAGATCACTGGCAAGAGGTATGCAGAGATCCTGAACACACATAACATAAACAATAACACACACACGCACACACAATAACACAACTGTTGTAGGTTGTGAGCTTGAGAAGATGTTGTGTGATGCACTGATAGAAACAGTGACTCACAAGATGGCCATTACTCAAGTCATATACCTCAAGTTTTACCTCAAGCTTAACCTCAAGTTTTACCTCAAGATCCACCTCAAGATCCACCTCAAGATCCACCTCAAGTTCACCTCAAGTTCGAACTCAAGTTATACCTCAATGCTGTGATTGGTTAAGAATTAGTGATTTATGAGTTTTTCTTTTGTTAAGATTCTAAGCATAGTATCTTAGCATTGACGAGAGAGAGAGAGAGAGAGAGATTTTCGAGATTTTCCTTGCCCCCGTGGTCCACAGGTCAGGCTGGCGGGGACAGGGAATTAGCTTCACCAGTACCGATATGATCACCCGCTGCAACAACCGTCAGGGTAAGGCCGGTATTACCCCCAGGTGCATTATGTTTACACTGCTGGTATAACGCTACTCTGGCCCACTGTGTGTGTGTGTGTGTGTGTGTGTGTGTGTGTGTGTGTGCGTGCGTGTGTGTGTGTGTGTAAAACAAAACGAATGACCCATAGAGCTAACCTAACTACTGTAGATCAAAGGTCAAATCATATTCTTATATACAGCATAAGGTCAAAACAGCCTCAACTACGGCCCATACGTAAGTTAACTCACAACTACACAACACCGTCATAACTGGATACTGAATATGAACTTAGACATTAGAACTAGTTGGTAAATGGAAAATTAACCTGAGGTGTATTTACTTAAGCTGTATTTTGGAGGGAACAAAATTTACAACCCCCTAAATCTGACGATGATCCTATTATCTTTGAGATCGGTTATATACAGTATAATCGGAAACTACAATTATAGATAATCCTTTGATCTTCTGAATAATGTATAAGCCGATAATTGATCTCGGGATAAACACAATGACTTGACGCCAGATTTTTCAGGGCAGGAGATAATTTGTCACTTGTAAATCAGTGCCATAAAAAATAACACGGCCACAGCAACACACAGGCCGGCCCTAGGGCCACCTTGGCGTGAATTTGTTTAAGGTGTAGAAGCAGCCGTCAACACAACAACCACACCCTGAGTGAACGAGTTGCATGAATCAGTGTCAAGGAATTGTCCGAGAAGACCGGACAACTCACCAACTGCACTGGCTAACCATTACCCCGGAATACAATCCGGGGGTCGAACTCGGGTGCACTCGCTTGCTGACCATTACACAGTAGGTCGCCACATACATACATTACTTACATACATACATCATAAAACACAACTCAATAATAAATACATCAGGAGTCTCATACATTACATATCCTTCATTAACACACAACACAGGTACTAAACACCTCAAACATACTGACACACTCACCATCACTAAGGAGTATCACCTTTTCATTCGTATACAAGTAACCATTAATGACGTCAATATGTAAAAATCAGATGACACCTGCCTTGATGACCCACGCCTGCAGGAACCTTGGTAGGGTATTAACTGAGTGTAGCAACGTTGGCAGGTTGTAGCTGACTGCTGATACAAATCATCCGTATACTGGCAGGCTGTTGAGAGCTAAGAAATCCTAGTTTATGAATGAATGTTGTAAAAAATTATCAAACTGATAAGAATGAATTACTGGATCACACAAACGACAGAATGTTTGGAGATGAAAGAAGTCTATCGCCAAGGTGAGTGTGTTCAGGGTGTACTAAGTGACGACCTCTTCACAACCACCCACTTCAGCCCGGGGAGAAACCAGGACCACCCATTTACCCAGCCCGCAGCCTCCCCACCAACAGGTTTACACCACCTTAACTACGGGTGGTACTGTTAGCGCCAGGGATAACTAACTAGTGTACTTGAGCACCAAACAACTGTCCCGTATAGCAACAAGTTACCATCTCCCTTAGCTATGTTGTCCGGACTAACGCTGAAGTAGTCATCTGGGTGTGTCTTAAACAGTGGATGTTAGGGTATCATCATCATCATCATCATCATCATCATCATTTTATTTATTTATTTATTTATTTATTTGTGAGATGGTGTTCATTTTTTCTATTTGTTCAGTGGTATAGTAAAATATCTATTTAACGGACTCTTTGGAGATGAAAGTCCATTACATATATCGAATGGTTCGTTAGATGTGAAACCCCCATCTAACTGATTATATGGAGATGAAAGTCCATTATATCGAGGGTTCACTGTATAAAGCTATCCTAGCAATGTTTTTTCCCGTGCAAAACATCATCTCCCCCGGTTTGCTAATACGTGCTGGGTTAGGTTAGGTTATAATAAACACAAGTAAATATTCTCATTTTGGATATGGAAGACTACCGCGCTATAATATTTACCACACAACAACGGACCTTACTTAACCCCACTAAAGCGCGAGTAACCAAGAACAGGTCATTAAATTCATGATCCGGCTCTTGAGGAACAAAGACCTATGAAACCTGTCACGCGCAGATATTTACTAATAGTAAGGTCAGCAAAGGCCGGTTTGGATTGACGAAACTGCTGAAATGATTTTGTTTGTGTGTGTGCATGTGTATTAATGATAATTATAATAATAATAATAATAATAATAAACGGTTTATTAATAGAGTTGCAGCCCCTGGCTGAACATATACAGACTTACATTTGATTTAGACATAATGATATAATATGCGTTGAATACATTTACAGGGCTATACAGTACATAAATCAGGAGTTGTAAATTAATTTAACAATAAATGGGATGGTACTGTTCTTATATCTATCGGCGCGGGCTCTTATGGGCTGAATTTTGTTGTAGTGGCGGACTGCGCGAGGTGGGTGGGGGGCTGCTGGTGGCAGGAGGTGGCGATGACAAGGATGGTGCATTAGTTGGCTGCCAAACCTTTGGGTGTGTGTGTGTGTGTGTGTGTGTGAGTAAATTCATCAAGACAGGTATTCACACAGGTGGGTCAAACAGCCAGTAGTAGTGTTGGTGACGTGGCTGACCTGTTGATCACTCCGCCATGAGTAAAAGCACCTCAAGTAGCACACCTGAGCAGCAGCGTAAACCCTCAAGTCTTTCCCTTCAACAAAATAATAATAAATAAACAAATATTTACGTCAGGCTGCTTCCTTCACAGTATTAACACACACTCATACACTCAACAAGATAAACTAAATTTCTAGTTTTCATTTTACCAAGAAATTGAAGAAAATGAGGAAAGATTCAATTAACTCATAACTTGTTAAAACAGTCTGGAGCCGAAGGAATCTGCCAGGAACTATGTAAACAACTCATAGTTACATTAACCTAATTTACCTGAAGATCACTACAACTAGAGTCTTCAATTGTCCTTGGCAGTCCACAGCTTCATATAGTAAACTGTACAAAAAGATCAAACACCCTATGCCTGACAAAAAACACTTCATCATATTTGCTCCACAAGACACCCTGACGACAATGAAATACAGGACCTTTTTGTGGTGGTGGCGTGTGACATATCGACAACTAGATCAGGATTCACCTCTTCTACTATCATTTCCAAGATTCCCAACGTCTCTCTTCGGTTCGTCCTCTCGAGACTTGTCAACTTGAGCAACTGAGACGATCAAGTTCGGGTATAAAGTGTCGCACCTTTTCGAGGGTTGTTAGGTCTTTCTGTAGGTTAGTTTAGGTTAGTCATTACTCAGTAGCCTGGGGCGGGGCGAGAGTTATAAAGCTGTAGGAACATTTTCTCATCATTCAGAAGTACTTTACGACTTACAGATCCTGGAGTTTGATTGCATGCTTTTCTTCACTACTGGTCTATCACGACGCCTAGTTGTTGAGGACGCTAACGTGAAGACTGGAGAATACCCCTGTGTCTTCCACCTGAGAGAGAGAGAGAGAGAGAGAGAGAGAGAGAGAGAGAGAGAGAGAGAGACACACACACGGACAATTTTATATTATTATTAAAATCATTAAATAAAGACTCAGGTGTAGCGTGATAGTACCAGGTAAATAAGAACATTAATTAACAGCCTCCCCCACCCCTCACGGGAGAGTCTACCTGCAGAAAATGGCGCAGCTGTACTTAGACCCATCATCACTGTAATAAACGACCCATTTACGATGAAGCTAGACGATACTGGCAATGAACCAAGAGTAACAAGTTCGCAACAGTAATATTAAGTGTATAAGCTGTAAATAACCTAACCTACCGCCATCTTGACACCACACATATCCAAAGCACAGTCTCTCTCTCTCTCTCTCTCTCTCTCTCTCTCTCTCTCTCTCTCTCTCTCTCTCAGTCTGTCTGTTTACTATGCATGGCTACAGTTTGCTTTAGACAGATCTGATATGCATATGTAATAAGCCCAGAGAATTAACACGGACGTCTAAGATAGGTGGACGCCCCCTGTACACGATGAAGTTTTTCAACATAGAGGTAAATCTGGTGAGGTGTTTATTTCTCGCGTATGTTGTTAGTTTTGGTGAAGGGCGAACACACAGTATAGTAGGAGCTGCCTTTGTTATTATAGAGACGGGGACACCTTCTGTAATATTGTGCGTCTGTGTGGCTGTCTTGGTTTCATCAACTTTTTTGTTTTAACATAAGTAGCTGAAATTTGGTTTGGTTATGTAAACAGTGTTAATAATGCTGTTGTTGGGGGTGTTGTGTCTGTGGCCGTTCTGATCAACTGTACTTTGTCGAAACATAAGAGGACAACTCCGGTTACCATGTTATTTATTACTAAACAATGATGTCAGATTTGTTATGGTCAAATATATAACTGACTCCTGTACAGTAAAGAGCAGCACACTACAACATTTCCGTGTTTCCGTGATTGGTTGTGTTTTGTTGACCTTTGAGTAAAAACTTTAATCGAATGTTTGAGCATCGGAGGCCCTAGGGTACAGCCAAGAGCTGCGAGAGAAGAATTATCCCGAAAAAATACAAATTATATATCTCACTATACTGAACCCCGTTACTCTAATCTGTAAGTCCACGAGGTGCCCTCAGCAGTAGTTCTGACAGTACTGGCACCGGGATCCTAAAATGTTGAACACTGTATTAACTACCCACACCCACGAGACACAGTCGAGTGTTGGTCACAATAAGAATAAAAGTAATATTGCATTAGAAGACTGTCAACAGAGCCAGTGAGAAACAATAGTAGAAAGACAACGAAATATTGTAGTGAGTGTCAGGTGTTAAAGCTGCATCAGACACAACTCTTGTTTTCGTTTACAGGAGCTGGTCAGAGTTGAGTGTTGGACGCCCACGGGGATAATATCTCTCTAGGTATCACTATATCTTCATACTTGCTGCATAACTAACACATTATCAGCGTTGTTGCGACAGGAGTGGTGGAGTCAACTTGCTACTACACAGTCCGATGCAAAGTTGGTGAAGCAATAAATCCTGATATTTGCATTTTTATGATATCAAGCATCATGGAATCTATGTTTTCCGTGTTTAATAAATTCTTTAATATACATTTAAGAGCCAAAGGTTGTCTTAAAACCAACAACATAGGCATGAATATTAAATGTGATATAATTCACCAGGTTCCCACTGCGTATCGTGTTGTACTAAACACAAAACCACTTGAGGTATTCATTAATCACTCGGGAATACCTGACTTTCTAATACCTTAGCTCTAAGGTACCGAAGGTTTAATTGTGATTGTAATCGTCCCTGTGATCGCCTCCCGCCCCCTCACCCCCGGGTAGGGTTGCCGTTCTTGGCCTGAGCCTCCCTGTGTGGAGCCGTGGTGGCGAGAGCACCCAGGCGCTGCCCTACGGAGGGACAAGATCCATTCATCTGCGCCTGACCGGTCCTTGCTCCCTCCTACCTACAACGTCTGCTACCATTACCTTTATGGAACTTCACTAAATTAAAGAATAGATCGCTCGTTGTCTATTGACTGCTCCGACACAACACTCGCTGTACCTCTCCCTCAGTGCCTCTGGACACCACACCCGGTAGCCTAACCACTCTGTGTGTAACAGCGAAACTGTAGCCTCGACAATTATTCCCATCTCTGCTGACCAACGAGACGAATGGTTGACAATGAGCTGCATCACGCGGACTATCTATCAAAGCGGCACAAGCGATGGCGTTTAGCTATTATTTGCAACACTTAGTAAGTTTCTCTGTCACCAATTTGACAAAAAGGTGTACTGAAACACAAAGGTTAGGTGAGAAGTGTTTGTTTGACCCCAGATATAATTTTGCCTATCCAGCCAACAAGGTTATTACTTACGCGGTGCCAGGTCAGGGTGGAAGAGCGAGGGGAGGGGGAGATGGGAGACAATTTTAGGGAGGGAAGAAAGTATCTCAGGCGTCATCAGAGGGCGGCATGAAAACGAGAGTAACTTGTCAAAATGGGCGAGGACAAGAAGTCAGGTATGGAGGCATAAGGATGTCAGAGGATGTGTCGCGAGGTTCAGAGACATCAGATCATGCATCATTAGGGAGATAGGTGTCAACTAATACGTCTTAGATGTCCGCTGGTACAGTACGTCAAGGGTGTCAGCTGCAATATCGAGCGGCTGGAGAGAGGAGAGGAGTGTATCATCTCCCAGCTAAGTTAAGTTCCTCCGCCCAAGCTGGAGGACCTACCCGGTTATTAGTAAAGGCTCGGGCAGTATAATCACACTGGCTGCTCGATACATCAGGCGTCGCTCCCTCTACCGCCCTCCCATCATCACCTGCTACACACCGCTCGCTCCACACCCTGCGTCTTCAAACAGCATCTACCTCCTAGCAGATGAAGTCAATGGTAACACTCAGATAAAAAATACATTGGATTCCTTGTTATTCATAAGATTAATTTTGCATTGAAAATAAGCCATTTTTTCAAGAGTGTAGTGAATACAAGAAATAAAGCAAGCAATAAATCTCCGGTTTTGATTAACTGTGTAAGGTATTAGATGCACCGCAGGAGAGCTACCACGTCTGGGCCAGGGGTGGAGAGAGAGAGAGAGAGAGAGAGAGAGAGAGAGAGAGAGAGAGAGAGATATTCCTTGCCCCCGTGGTCCACAGGTCAGGCTGGCGGGGACAGGGAATTAGCTTCACCAGTACCGATATGATCTCCCGCTGCAACAACCGTCAGGGTAAGGCCGGTATTACCCCCAGGTGCATTATGTTTACACTGCTGGTATAACGCTACTCTGGCCCACTGTGTGTGTGTGTGTGTGTGTGCGTGTGTGTGTGTGTGTGTGCGTGCGTGTGTGTGTGTGTGTAAAACAAAACGAATGACCCATAGAGCTAACCTAACTACTGTAGATCAAAGGTCAAATCATATTCTTATATACAGCATAAGGTCAAAACAGCCTCAACTACGGCCCATACGTAAGTTAACTCACAACTACACAACACCGTCATAACTGGATACTGAATATGAACTTAGACATTAGAACTAGTTGGTAAATGGAAAATTAACCTGAGGTGTATTTGCTTAAGCTGTATTTTGGAGGGAACAAAATTTACAACCCCCTAAATCTGACGATGATCCTATTATCTTTGAGATCGGTTATATACAGTATAATCGGAAACTACAATTATAGATAATCCTTTGATCTTCTGAATAATGTATAAGCCGATAATTGATCTCGGGATAAACACAATGACTTGACGCCAGATTTTTCAGGACAGGAGATAATTTGTCACTTGTAAATCAGTGCCATAAAAAATAACACGGCCACAGCAACACACAGGCCGGCCCTAGGGCCACCTTGGCGTGAATTTGTTTAAGGTGTAGAAGCAGCCGTCAACACAACAACCACACCCTGAGTGAACGAGTTGCATGAATCAGTGTCAAGGAATTGTCCGAGAAGACCGGACAACTCACCAACTGCACTGGCTAACCATTACCCCGGAATACGATCCGGGGGTCGAACTCGGGTGCACTCGCTTGCTGACCATTACACAGTAGGTCGCCACATACATACATTACTTACATACATACATCATAAAACACAACTCAATAATAAATACATCAGGAGTCTCATACATTACATATCCTTCATTAACACACAACACAGGTACTAAACACCTCAAACATACTGACACACTCACCATCACTAAGGAGTATCACCTTTTCCTTCGTATACAAGTAACCATCAATGACGTCAATATGTAAAAATCAAATATGAACACAATACACTAATTAACCTGTGCTTCTGATGGATCAAGGTGTAAGGGTTACCCGCCAGGTATGAGGTGTTGGTATTACTGCAAATAACATCAGGGACATTGAAGATAAAAAAGAAGGGGATTTTTTTGTTGGTCATTGCCACCCCAGACGATGTTTAATGCCCCGTTAACGTCTGGCGTTCACTGGTTTCTGGTCATATTATTTCATCTTGTGTTGTTTAAATTAATAGAAGTTAATTGGTTGAGTTTTGAGGTTTTTAGCGACAGTTTCTTTACTAATGTTTTAACTTGTTTGTTATAATGATCAATTGATTGGTTGTTTTTGGTGAGAAGTGCCGGCCTTGACCTGAGAGAGAGAGAGAGAGAGAGAGAGAGAGAGAGAGAGAGAGAGAGAGAGAGAGAGAGAGAGTCTGTAGGGAACTTGACATAAAACTCTCTTGACATAACCCGCAGTAACTTTACCTTATCCTCACTACATAAAGTTAGATTTACTGAAACATTGAATAACAACATAAACAGCAAGACACTTTTATCAACAAAAGTTTTTCATTATAACAATACTTCTAGAAAGTTTTCCTTTTCCACAATAGATTCAGCTGTTTTTCCGCGTCATATGGACAGGTTTTTGCATACAATTTCGGGTACATAATTTCCCTTACCATTAGAATCCCCGCCAACATAGTTTAAATAATAAGCTGCGTAAATATTTTCAATTACTCGTGCTGGCCACACATACGCATACATTTCAATACGCAGCGTCTGGTATTATTCCCAAATACCTGTGGCGTATGATATATGCTACGCTTTGAATACCGAGTTCCAGCCACTGCTTTATTAACATACTGTTGGGAGGTTCACCTGTCAATGATGGTTCCTGGTGTTGTAAAGAAAACCTAACCTAACCACCTGACTCTCCCTCCCCCGACCTGCTTATCATAAACCTCACCACCCGGGGTAAAACACACTATACACAAGGTAGTCTTATCTTGCTTACGTAATATATTGTTGTGTAGGAGACTGTGGAAACAACGCCCCTTTTAAAGCCTCTCATCCACCTGTAAGTGTGTCAACAGGAAGGAATCGAATACTCATTAGTAGTGTTTAGTTAGTTTTACAAGGTGAAGTTTACCTCGTGACCTACATCAAACTGAACACTAAGGTAATGATAACAATTAAACACACAGACTGGATCATAAAGTTGCCCAAAGTAAATTTTAAAGACAGAAGGAAGACTCCAAGCACAGAGTCTGGCGTGATTTGAGCATTAGTGGTTACCTTCACCACAAGCACCAGCCAAGCGATTATTGACAGGGAGAGAGAAGTGGGCCCTGGGATTATAACAATAACAGAGGTGCTAACGTCATAAAAGCTACGACACAAGTTCTCTCGGTAACTCGCTCCAAAAAGTATCTTCAGGGAGAGGTCCGATGAATTTAAAAATGAACACTGCGACTCCTGTTGTCTCGGTAGGGTTGTCAAAATTCTCCGTCCGTTGTGTCATATTGTCTAACACAAAATTGTAAAGATACCTTTTGGAGTTAGTCTACAAGGAAGAGCTCTCACAGATTTTAAACAGTATAGTTGACAGTAATGAAACATCCAGCTGACATCTTTCTTGTTTACAGAGTGTTCCGTGGCGGACTTCGTTAGCAGTTCAGGCTCCGAGAAGATCCCGTATGTGTACATGCCCATGAAGCATCAGCTGGTCCACCCCACAGCTGAGGTCGCCCTTCTAGGTGAGTCTCAATCTTCACATGATTATTATATGTAACAGGAGGAAGAAGTGTATACTGGGTCCTCCTCCTTCAGAGTAAAGGAGCTCAGTAGGTCCTCCTTCCTTAGAGAGCCTCAACCATCAGCTGAACTATTCTGGAGTTAAACTAAAAGTCCACAATGAGTTTTTCTTCCTTTATCAGAAGCACCAACACCCACTAACCTAATGAGCGACAAACAGAGACAAATAACACCAACAGTCTGTAGATCAAGATGGGATTACAGAAGACATTACTACCCTGGAGTCAGTCAGTGGCACTCAGGCTGTCTAATGATCATTCCATTAGTGGAGGTGTTATGTAATCATCCGCCCTGTGTGGTTTAGGCTCCCTTTAACCTCAGTTAGTATTATGCTGCTCTGGTTGTTCGTGACCAGGTGAGGAGCGGTGCCAAGCCTCCCAACCTTCTCTTGTATTACCTGTGTGGATTAACCTTTAATTACCTTCTGTACTGTATTGTTTATCTCTATCCCACCTTTGGTATTTAATTAAAAAGTCAAGAAACACATAATTTAATTATAACGTAGAAAAACTAAGATATTGTTCAGTGTGTAAATAATATAGAGATCACCTGAGGATAAGACACCCCGGATTATTTCACCTGTTGATTAAGTAATAATCGAGGACACTGTTGCAGGTCTGGAACACGGCGGGTCTCCTGTGTTGTCCCCCGTGTGTGTGATCACCAAGGGCACCATCCTCACTCATGATGGCTGGCAGAATATGGCCAACACCTCCACCTTTGAGCCTCCCTTCAGGTAAGTTACTTCTCTTCCTCTTTCTCCACCTCCTCCTGCTCCTCCTCCTTACCCACCACCCCCCTCCTCCTCACATCATAACTACGCTGTTGTTTCCAATGTTTTGTGATCACAGGTAGCAGTGTTAGTATCCTCTCCATCTCTCTCTACACCACAGACTGTTTCGGGACAGTGGGATTTACGTACGTACAGTCACCAAACATGTCGAGTAAGACTGTCAGTAGATGATTAATGGAGACACTAGTAGGAATAGTCTCTCTCACTATCTCTCACACTCTCTCACTATCTCTCACACGTGGTCTAAGAAAATCTCTCACTATTTCTACCAACAAGTGAGAAGAAAATCGTTTAATAATTTAAATAAAATAATTGTAAAAAGTGCATTGTTGTTTTCGTTACTCTCTCTCTCTCTCTCTCTCTCTCTCTCTCTCTCTCTCTCTCTCTCTCTCTCATGTCCTTCTTCCCTTGAGGCTATAAATTTTCCTTTCATTAATCTCCTACATAATAGACAAACACAGACAGATAACAGAAACAGATTGCTATATATCACGGTAACGTCCGTACCATATCTCAAAAAAGTATCGGTCCACACTAAGAGACCACGGATGATACATACTGGGACATGCATTTACTTTGGTATATAGTTTAATACAAGTGATCGCGGGCACGTTCGTGCCCACTGAAAGTTTGAACGCTCGTGCTTGGCTAGCGTACAGCGAATGAGGGTGCGCCAAGTCCGTAGACTTGCATTTTTAATTAGGGTGCGCCAAGTCCGTAGACTTGCATCGTTTTCCATCGTAAATAAAATGGTTAATTAATGCCTTCCTAAAGAAACCATCGACATGGGACCAGGTTTGTTCCACTCTACGAAGTTTTTGCGATTTTTCCACCAAGTTTGATTAAAAACGATTGTGCCGTTTCTGCTGCCCAGAACAGACAGACAGACAGACAGACAGACGCCTAGTCCTATAGTATATTAGATAAGTAATGCAATATGTATTTATTTGGGTGTAATTAATATAATGTTCGGTTACCGAATGTCGTAAGATCAGTATGCCACAGAGCCACGCCTATCAACACTCCCTGGACACAGAGCCACGCATACCAACCATCCTGGGCTACAGAGACAGGCATACCAACTGGCCGGCGAGAGAGGTAACCTGTCTAGTGTGTCCAAAATATTAACACTCGACAAATATGTATGATTTGATTTTATGTGGTGTAAACACGTGTTCCTCCATAGGTATATCATCACTGTTTTGTCTCTTTGATTAATAATGAAAGGATAATGTAGAGTAAAAATGATCATAAGTTGGATAATGTGAGAAAAAATAAAATAATAAATATATCAACGTCGCCCATTTGTAAGACAAGATGGAAGCTTGGATCGTTTATTACACCGGTCAACACAATTTTTCTGGCACAAGGTTTTTAAACGGATTTTAAGTAAATTTGGGGTGCAGAATCCAAATATGACTTTGGTTTTTGTCTATCACATCAGGTTTTTGAGATATACCATATTGCACTTTTGCTGGGAAACGTAAACTTTTGGATCAAAATTGACGGTTTAAACATGTATACATAAATTTTTCAGCATTATAATTTGTATTTTTCTATAACCAAAAATTGTTAATATCAAATTGGAAAGTTAATGCACATATAATATTTAAATGTAACATTGAAGGGTGAAAAAAAAACAATTAATGTACGGTAGAAATAGTGCAAGTATTAAGATCAAGTTACAGTTACATAAACTTCCTCTTTTTGGCCGATCTCTTATGTACAGCTTCTGGAATGTCTCTCATCAAACTCCAGCAGTAGTCCGCCATCATGTTCGAGTCCCATCGACCTTGGTAACGTTCTTCCATTACTTTAATGTCTTGATGAAAGCGCTCCCCTTGCTCCTCGCTCACTTCTCCCAGATTTTCTGGAAACTCGTCCAAGTGACTGTGTAAGTAGTGAACCTTGATACTCATTCTGCATCCAAGTGCTTGTAAACTCAAGAGCAGCTCTTCCACAATTTCTTGATAGTTGTCCGCTTTCTTGTTCCCTAAGAAGTTCTGCACCACATTAGAGAAAGCATTCCAAGTTCTTGCCTGTGCCTCAGTCATTGTTGCAAGGAAGTGTGGATCTCTGAGTAGTGTTCTTATTTGAGGTCCATCAAAAATCCCTACCTTTTTCTTCTCGTCGCTAAGACGTGGAAAGGTTGAGCATATATATCTGAAACACTCTCCACTATGACCAAGAGCCTTGACGAATTGCTTCATGATACCAAGTTTTATGTGCAGAGGAGGAAAGACAATGTTTTTCCTGTCAACCAGAGGATCGTTAATGATATTCTTGTCACCAGGCGTCAAACTATGTCTTGGTGGCCAATTCTTTTTCACCCAATGGTCTGCTGTAGCCCTGCTGTCCCAGAAGCACAGAAAACATGGGTATTTTGTGTACCCTCCTTGCTGGCCCAATAGAAAGTCTACCATTTTCAAGTCCACACAAATTAACCATTCATGAGCATGGTATTGCAACCTCTCTAGAACAGTCTTAATGTTTTCATACTCTTCTTTAATTTGTACAGAATGTCCGATTGGAATTGAACCATACTTGTTTCCGTTATGAAGAAGAACACATTTCAAGCTCCTTTTAGAACTGTCAATAAAAAGTCTCCAATCCTTACTATCATATGCTGGTAGTCCCATGGAGAGAAGAAGTCCTTCTACATCATTACAAAACACAAGCTGGTCATATGAATGAAAGTACTTCCGCAGTTGCTCTTCTCTGTTGCGATAAAAGGAGACACTCGTGCCAGGTTTTAAGAGTCGTTTCTCTTGAAGCCTGGAAGCTAACAATTCAGCAGACTGTTTTGGCAAATTTAGATCTCTGACCAGATCATTCAATTCTGACTGAGTAAACAACGTTGGCTTTTCACAATCTTCACCAGATGGCTTGAAAAGATCAGTCTCTTCATCTTCATCAGTAGAAACAGGTGAATTCCGGTCTATATCCTCAATCTCTGGTAGCTCAGTAAATTCTGGCACGTTACGTGATGGAGCAAATCTGAGATCAGATTTGGATTCAGCACCTTAAAGTTAGTAAAAAACAGTTAAAAGGTTTCATGCCAGAAAAAAAATATATATTTTTGTAGACCAGTGTTATTGTTATTACACGAAATACTTATAATTTCTACAGGTATACGTTTTCGTTAATTAACATTGGTCATGCCTTATGGGACCACTGACTCACTGTGAACTATTTCTCATTAAGAGTTACGCCTTAAAGTAAAGACCCCTCGACTCAACCAATGTAAAAGCTGGTTTAGTTAATTTACTGAACCACACAACTGAAAATTAAACCTATACTGACCTACATTATATGGAGGGATATTACTCATACAAGAATCTCACACCAGACACCGGCGGGTCGTCAACATTCCAAAGGTGACTGTACCTCGGGGACACACTCTCCCAAAACGCTCTCTAATGGTGCGTGAAGACAATTTAAAGACCCTCATATAGGAAGAAACTATATTAGGTAGTAATGGTTCTGAAGACAACTCCATCACGCTCACAAGGTAGACAAGAACCCAACGAAGCAAACAAGGTTGAATTTGAGATTCACCTTCATAAAAGTCATGTTAAACAGAGGCTCAGAGATTCTTAGTTTGAGAGTCTAACAGCTTCATATAATGACAACATTTCAACAGGTGTAGAAAAGTCATCACCATTTTCTCTAAGACCACCAATACGTTTTGTTTACCAGGGCATCAACACCCAATAAGACTTATTTACACCACTGACACGTCTTTGTTTGTTAATTGATGTACAAAAAATATACTTTAGAAGATAATATTTTAACCTCATCATTATCCTTCCTAAACAAGTATGAAAATCAGGTTCGTCTATAATCTCTTTATTATTCAGTGTTTACAAAAAAAGCTCTGCGCTAATTATGGAGTGAGTTTATGTTAATGTGCATGAGATGGTAATTTGTCCGTTTAGGGTGTGGTGCTCTAAGAAATTTTTGTTTTTGGTTTTAAGGAGGGGAGGAGGGGGTAGGGGAGGGGGGGGGAAGAAATGGGAGGGGAAGGGAACAAGCAGGTCCAGCTAGTAAGTTAATTCAAGTGTCTGTTATCCCCAGTCAAGTAGGTCGTCGAGTTTATTTTGCTATCCTCCTGGCTGTGAAAGTGTCTGCGGCGGAGATGTGTTATATTTACTATTATATAATCTAGTCACCTTACCCTGTGCTGTTAAGGTTTTAACTGTTACTATTTGTTCAAGCCCATCTTATTTCTTCATTTAGTATTGTAACAAGCATTCTTTATTTCTCTAACGACCATCTGCATCGTTAAACGACCCATGTTTCACCGGCATGGCGGGAGCCGACCTTATATATAGGACCCACCAGCAGACGGAGTTTAGTCCAGTCCCTCTGCTCATTCAGTTCACGTTGTTTTGAGTGACACTTGTCACCTGTTACTTATACTTCATTTTATTTCTGTGTTGTTCCTGTCACCACCAATGTGGTATATCTATGTGAGTACCTATTTATGTCTCTTATGTGTCCATCAGTGCTTGCTTTGTTACATTTAAGTAATTCAGTGTTGTTTCACGATAGTTAATTTCAGTGTTAGTTTTTATATGTTTATGCAGTGTTAACGTAATCCAATGCTATATTTTTATTTTTTTGGTGTTTCGATGTTTTAGTATCATTTGTGTCTTGAAAGTTTCGATAGTGAATCAATTTGTTGTGACAGCCTCCGAGGCTCTTTATTGTGTTAATATTTAATTTAATTAAATTCTTAAAGGTTTACTTTATTTATTTTTATTCCCTTTTGATTTACTTCACTTTTTTGGTTTGGTTACGCCTAGAACCTGGATATTTAAGTAAATTAAGAGACGGCGTAACAGTGTGTTTGTGTGTGTGTGTGTGTGTGTTTGATGCTAAATATAGATAATTACAAAATAACAATAATTATTATTTCGGTAATTCTAACTTGTTAAGTATATATAAATGACCAAATAGAAAACTGTGATATCAACTAAAAATGAACCGCTACTTAAGTATTCTTAATTAACCAGTCTGATCTAACCTAACCTATCCTTTTTTTTTCTTTGCATGACAAAACAAAAATATTTGATATATTATTTTATAATCTGCACCTCCCCCCCCCCACACACACAAAAAAAATGATGTACAGACGTAAGCAAAGTGGTTTTGTCACAGAGAGCAGTTCGAATTGTTTTTTCTCGCTATTTCTTCGGTCTCATCATCATACAGACTAACAAATCATATTCCTGGACACAAAATATTCCCAAGAACAATGTCCAGTCCCGCAATCTTTAAGGGACTGTTGTACTTTCTTGTTGTGTATGTATGTGTGTGTGTGTCTGTGTTTCCCTTACACATTCCCACCAACACGACCCCCTCCCCTATAGGTCGGTCCACAGTTTGGAAGATAAAGTGGTGGAATTTGGTAGGGAGGTGCCGGTGACCTGGAGTATAAACTGTACAATTTATACACACATACATCCCCAACTGTCTTCAACATACCTCAATCATTTAACCCACATTTAGTTGACATTTAAGATTGTGTAATACATATGTTAGTGACACCATTACAGCTGCTACTTGCATTAGCTTACAACCAACAATTGTTATTATAATGTCTTCCTTACATAACAGTGCCACAACGCCATCCCAGCAGGCTCCTCGGCGTAAAGTTCTACCACAAACGTTCCTGACCAACGTCACCCCCAACACTTTGCACCAACAAGTAAACACTCTCCAGGCGTCACATCTTTTCTCCTCATATACGAAATAATGAATATCAACATAATTTTTTTACGGTGCAGATCTTTTTCTTCCCCAAAACAAACAAAGACACATAACTTTTACATATATTCCAAGCCGAAAAAAAAATCCGACTCCCATCTAACTCCTTACACATAAGACTCCCACCAGTTTCAGGTTCGTTCCTAGGGAGTGAAAAGTTTCTAAAGAGAGATCGATCAGGCGAAGAGATATTGCTGTCTCATAAAATGTCTCTCACAGTCTCATACAAATTTGGACAGTTGGCCATCCGGGTGACATACGGCTTTTCACAAGTTGTCTCCTTAGAAGGAAGCGGAGATAAATTGTTTTTCTTTCCTGTGGCTCCCAATATTGTTTTGTTCTGGTCTTTGTTAGGTATACTGTGTATGTGTGTGTATTTTTTGCTCTTTGATAGTGTCGCCTTCCACTGAATTCACCGATGATAATTCTGAACCATCAATAACTGCCTTGAAATTGCTATGGAATAATGTCATTCTCATTTGTATACAGCTTGAACAAAAAATTACTCATAATACGAAGAATTTGTAGATTAATTATATATGTGTATTTTCATATATAATTTTGGTGTATATCATGATGACCTACACCATCTTATCGAGTGATTCACAAGATTGTGTATCCAATTACAAGGCAAAGAATCTCAATGTTCATATGTAAATGGCCTAAATAGAAGAATAAACCAGAGGCTTTCTAATTTAAAACAAATGGAGAAACTAGAATCTGGCTTAAAGCAGAACCTAGAACAAACAAAAGCAGAAATTAAAACGTCTAATATAAAAGTACAAAATAAAAAAAATCTAAACCACGAGCATAAACCAAAACATCTCGAAAACAAAACCACAAACTAGAATCTTACTAAAAACAAAAACATTCTCAAAAGTACAAAACTATCTAAACCAAACATCAACAAAAAGTAAAATAATCAATCAAAACTTAGAACAAAGGAAAACAGATAACAAGAGCTGATCAATGGCTACATCAAACCACCACCAAAAACAAAACAAAAAAGTTTCCCAAGCGCGCAAAAACCACTTTCAATCAAGTTAAAAAATGCGAACAAAAAGCTACTTATTATCCGTCAAAAACCAGACACACTTCCCTATGAGTCCATTAGAGCGAGGCAGACATACAGGTTCTCTTAGAGGTTGGTCCTGTTTAGAAACTTGTCCGGTTACCTTCACACGTATACCGGCTCACTGCTTTGACGTTTGGAGCAGTGAGTGGCACGAGGTTATGAGTGGCTCTGGAGTCGAGGTTATGAGTGGCAGTGGCGTTGAGGTTATGAGTGGCAGAGGCGTTGAGGTCATGAGTGGCACTGGCGTCGAGGTTATGAGTGGCAGAGGCGTTGAGGTCATGAGTGGCACTGGTGTCGAGGTTATGAGTGGCAGTGGCATTGAGGTCATGAGTGGCACTGGCGTTGAGTTTAGTTCGGCTAGATTAATCTAGTTTAGTTTAGCTAAGGATTGAGTTTGTTAAATTCGGTCAAGTTGAAGAGGTAAACTTTGTGGTGAATCAAAAGTTATGAACGAGCCTTTGGTGACGTCGTATAGTGAATCAATAAAATACAAAACGGTAATACAAAATAGAGAGAGAGAGAGAGAGAGAGAGAGAGAGAGAGAGAGGATTGCGTAGGAAGGTCAGGCAAGGAATCGAGGTTGGTTTGAATCTTTTATGTCAACACACACGTAATTCGTCTAGCGAAAAGGGCAAAGTAAACATCAAGGCCAATGTGACATTCAGTGTGGCATACTGCTGCATAAACGACATACAGGTGTGAAACTGCGGTAACAACGACATACAGGTGTGAGAGATTTTGGCATTAACAACATACTGGTGTAAGAGGCTGCCGCATTAAGGGCATACATGTATGAAAAACTTTGGCATTAACAACACACATACCCAAGACATTAACACTCATACATGAAGAATTAGGACAAAGAGATTCAATGACAATAACAATAACAAACTAACTAAGTAAGGTAAACATAAAACATACGACATACAATGAACAGGATGTAAATTATAACCAATATGAATTACACCCGTTGTTTACATGTAATCTCAAATGGCCCTTTTTTTTTACACCATGGTTAGTTTGTTTTATGTTCTAATCTGGCAATATTCCACTGTTGAAAGAAAGAAGGTGTATAGGTGGTAGTTTAGGCGCATATATGATGAGTCTGAGGTAAAGTTTGTGGTGTTGAGTGTAGTGACATGAGTACAGTATAAACTGACACATAGGCTGTACTATAGGTGTTTGTGTCATACTGTCGTGTATCAAGAATAAATGTTAGGTTTTGTTTTAATTTAGGTTTAATGGGACGATGCCGTTTAGTAGTGCTCTCTCTCTCTCTCTCTCTCTCTCTCTCTCAACCCGTCGACATGTCTTAAAAAGAGAAGTCTCCGAAGAATATAAATCAAGCTGTCTTAATAGTGACTGGCAATATAAATTCTTCATAAACACATACTCTTGGAAGGCGCCTTAGCCATTTTTTTCTGAGGTTAGGAAAAGTTGCTTTGGTCAGGACTGTTTCCGGGATTGTGGTCAGGTGTTTAGCCAATTGACATAGAGGAGGAGAACTGACGGCGTCATATTGAGGTTGAGAAATTTAAGGCCATTAATTACAGTCAGTGGTGAAAGTTTATGTAGAGATCTCATCATGGCCGGTGGCTGTGTTTCCATCAAAGAAGCAGCTTACAATGTGTTCCTATGGGGTGAGGAAGACATCTACTGGGCATAGTTCTATACACATATAGTGTCTCTAAAAATATTAAGCTAACTCTGTTGTACAGTACATGTGCATCTCCATACATCAATTTCATTTCTCTAACTGGACATCGTGAACATAACCCCCCCCACCCCCCCGTCATTCCCACACACACAAACTTGCACTGTTCCTTATATTCTCTGTATATGCTTTAGTACTTACAATTATAATTTCAGTTCAGATAAAAAAAAATCCTAATATTAATGGAGGGAATCATAAGAAATCCACATATGATGGCGACAAAATTAGCACGAGAGAGATATTGATGCTGCCAACCGATCAGTTGGAAAATAATTAAATCGTCAACATTTTAGTCTCAGAACCACTAAAGAATTAAAAATAGCCCATCACATCTGCATACAGCAAGAATGTTAAGGTAGCGTCTTTACATATAATTAACACGTGTATTGAAGTAAACGACAGTGAAACATTTGTACACTTTACCTACGGTGGTCGACATGTGAACCACCATCCTGTGCATTCTTCCTAGACACCATCGTCCTACATAGACATTTGACTTGAACCTCACCTGCAAAACTTCCTTCACTGCTAAAACTCAACTAGAAACATGAGTACAATATTGTTTTGTTTAATGAGATTGTCAATACTCATCTGTACACGATTCTCAGGTGGCTATTCAGGAACTATAAGTCATAAACCATGATATGAAACTCTGGCTCTGATTTAAGTAGTCAAATGTGATGGTGACGGTGCTGTGTCTGATATGTTGATTACGTCACCGAGTCTAAGTTGTGAATCTGAGTTAAAAACTTTTTCAGCAATATTTTTGACGGACGAAAATTTAAAGCGTCTTCAATCAACGTTTAGGACAATAAAAACCTGTCCGGCTGCCTAAACCATCTAACAGTTATGTGGAACATGTTATTCTCTGACATATTAAAAACATTTCCAATACCTGTGCAGAGAAACAGTCGTTATACTGGGCTCTATGACCCGGCCAGAAAATACATATATTTTATTTACTCTTATTGCAGATATACAGTACTGGCTGTGTGCCAAATAAACTTTTGCGCTGGAAACCTCACAGGAATTCCCCGATGAATTTTAGACCACAAAAAGGTGTACGTCATTAGAGGAAAATACTCGTAGCAGTTGTCAGACAAAGGAATAAGGAGGAAAAAACTGCTAGGATATCTAAAGTGAGGATGGAGGAAAGAGAGAGAGAGAGAGAGAGAGAGAGAGAGAGAGATGAGGAAGAATAGTGAGGTAGACCAGTGAGGTGAGAAGGAAAAATAACAATATCAGCCTCAGAATATAATGAAAATCACCATATGTATAACAAGAAAAAGAGGATTTATCAAGACAAAGTGGAAATGCAACTCTTGGTACTGATGACTAAGACGATGACAACAGAAAGAGAGAGAAGTTGAGTCTCCCAGAGGACCTATACGAGCCATCCCCATCTATCGTCTGACCTAATAGTACCCTTAACCCCCAGAGTACGATGATTTAACCCTCTGAGTACGATGATTTAACCCCCAGAGTACGATGATTTAACCCCCAGAGTACGATGATTTAACCCCCTGAGTACGATTTAACCCTCTGAGTACTATGAGTTAACCCCTTGAATATTATGATTTAATACCATCTGCGTACGATGATTTAACCCTCTGAGTACGATGACTTAACCGATTGATTGATTGATACGTTTATTGAGATACAAAAAACATTAATACATCTCAAAGGGATGAAGTGACATAAGTCATCCCCACCCCAGTCCAAGAATGTCCCTCTCAGGACTCACATAAATCGCTAATATTTCATATAATCAGTTATAGTACATAGTTATATTCTAGATGCAAAATTTCTATATCTCTTTAATACTTCATCTATTTTCCTATTTTTAAACATCCACTCCATTTGCATGGGGACATTATTTATATGGGCATTTCTATGTACATTAAGCAATGGGCATTCCAGTATATAATGAGGCAGTGTATGGGATCTGGGTGTTCTACAAACTCTACATTCTTTATCCTGTTCACTTCTCTCAGCTCTAAGTTCCCAATAATATTTATATCCTAATCTTAACCTCATATATACTGAATCTTTCCACCTACTCCTATCTATCCCATTTGTAAATTTTGTGTTCATGAGAACATGATGGTAATGTTTCATTGTTTCACTTTTCTCGTATATTTCATTCCTTTTGAAATTATCTTCTATTGATTGTATTTTCCGTAATTTGCTCTTTAATTGTTTCAAGGTTCTAGTACATATTATGTCGATCTCGGCCTTTTCCGTGGCTCTTTTTGCTATTATATCTACTGCTTTATTAAGACCAATGTCTACATGTGAAGGGACCCATACAAATTGAACAGTATGGCCATTTTTCCTTATTGTATTTACTAATTTTCTACATGAACCAATAATGTGTTCAAAGACTGGACTCCCACTGTTCAAAGAATCCAAAGCTGCCCTACTATCAACAAAAAAATATGCATCTTTATACATATTTACAACATTTTCCAATCCTACTAACATTGCATATAACTCAGCTTGTGTTGATGATATAAAACTGCTCAACCGAAGTCCAATTTTGATGTCATCATTTCCTTGTTCTGTGTACTGTCTTATAAGGATCCCGCACCCTGCCCTACCACTTGACATAACTGAACCGTCACAATATACATGCAATGTGTTTATTTTAGGCAAATTACTAATCTTATTCCCATATAAAGACCTTAACTGTCCTGCTTCATGTAATGATTTCTTCATTGTGAAAGGCACGATGTCTAACTCTACTTCTCGTTCTTCCCAGGGTGGATTCATACAACTCTTCTGAACAGCTGTACACCAGTCTGCCAGATTACATTTTTTAATAATATTTACTAATCCATTCATGTATCCTCTCTTGCCTTGCCTGCAGAAGGTCCTTTTATTTTTTAAACCATCATTTATATCTTGTACAAATTTACCCCCACTGTTCCCTCTCATTAATCGAACTGCTGCAACTGTATTAATTTCATTGACCCTCTGTGAAATGCTCTGTAACCTTAGTTCCATTTTCATTATCTCAATCATTGCATTCTTTTGACACCCTAAAATTATTCTCATTGCTTCATTTTGCATGATCTCAAGCTCCTGTAGCCTTCCTTCAGCAGTACAAGAGAGGACATAGTCTATAAGTGATCTGATGGTAGAAATATACATCATTCTCAGTATGGGTACCCCAGCACCTTTACCACAACATGCTAGAGCCTTCAAGGGCTGTAATCTTGCTCTACATTGAGTGAGGACATGATATATTTCTGCCTCTTTACTTTCACTAGTAAAGCCAATATACTTTCCTAAATATTTATACATTGACACTTTCTCAACAATTTTTCCATTTAGAAAAACGGATTCAGTTCCTCTTCCTTTACATTCACACTTGGTTTTTTCTTCATTGATAACTAAGCCCATCTTTTGGGAAAGAACACTAAAATTATTTAATGCAATCTGCAAATTTTTTACAGAGTTTCCATGAAATATGATGTCATCTGCATAAATGATGGTTACAACTCCTTTGGGATATTTGTGTGAGGCTATCTTGTTCATTAACACATTAAATAACATTGGACTCAATACTCCCCCTTGGGGAGTGCCTAGTTCAAGTGCTCTTTCCTCAGACAAACATCCCTCATAACATACACAGATTCTTCTTCCGTGCAAGTAGTCACCTATCCAGTGTAACAACTTTCCTGATACCCCTAGAGCAGCCAGTTCATTCATAACTACTTCACTGTGAGCTTTATCAAATGCTCCTTGTAAATCCACAAAAACTCTACATCTGTCTGCATCATTTGATAAACATTTTATAACACAGTCTGAAGTACATTTTCCTTCCAAAAAACCAAATAAATTACAAGATAGATTTTCCCCCACAATATATACAAGCCTATTTAATAATACTCTCTCCATCATCTTGGAAAAACAAGATGTTAAAGACACCGGCCTGTATCCACCAGTTGCCTTAGGGACAGGAATAACTATCGCTTTCTTCCATTCTGTTGGTAATCTACCCTCTGCATAGCTCATGTTGAATAAATCTAATAATGGACTATTTTCCATACCAACTAAGCAGTTCAAAATTTCATAAGTCACACCATCTTCGCCTGGTGCTGTAGATTTTCCTTTTTAACAGCATTTAATAACTCATCTTGAGTAATATCTACACATGTTACATCACAAATATTTAGAGCTGATGAAATAAATCTTCTTCTTTCATTTTGCCACTCATCTAATGCTTCTATTGTCCTGTTAGGCAGGGAGGCAACACTAGCAGCTTTAGCCCATTTGTCAACCAGTTTATTAGCTTCTTCCTCTGGATGAGGATGGCTAATAAAATTACTCCTTTTTCCTCTAATTTTGTTAATATCCTGCCATATTTCTTTGAGATTTTTACTCTCCCCAATGTGCTGTGCAAAATCTTGCCAATATTTCTCCCTTGCCTCCTTCCTAGCCTGCCCACATATTTTGGCTATATCCATGAAGATTTCCCGATCTTCTTCTCTTCTACCATTCTTTACCCAATCTTTATGTGCTGCCCTTAACATTTGTGTCCATCCCTTCAACATTTTGTCATTGGTATAGCAGGGTTTCCTAGCCCCATGTCTCTTATCATTTATTTTTTTCTGTGTTGACTTAGTTAAATATCTTTCTATCTCCCCAGCCAGGGGTTCAGTTTGATATTAAGGTGTGTGGAATGGGTGTTTAGAAACCATCGGAGGGTATATATGTACAGTTTAGAGACCATGTACCTCACAGTAGATAACATTCACAAAACACAGAAACCCATCAGCAGGCTTCGGCTTCGAAACCACAAGCATAGGACCGGCTTCGAAACCACAGGCCTTAGGATATTCATCTTTACACAGACACACTGTAACTGTATGTAGATCATATTAAATAAATATATCAAATTAGCGGCGGATCCAAGAAGGCGCAATTTTGACCAGACTGGACAATTGATTGATTTATGGGATTTAGGCTCAAAGCCAAGCACTGGAGCCATTCAGCGCTGTACTCTGACTTGACAAGTGACGTGAGTTGTCGTGTTGACGCCGAAATTACTGACCAGCTTATCAGTGACAAGTGCCAACACGAGAACATATTGTCACAAGTCCATCATGTCAGAGTCTCCACCCCAGGTAGTGCCAGGGAGGATAAACTCTAGGTGAGGTCAGGTCAAATGTGAGTTGGCCATGTGACCTTGATCTGACCTTGCCATGAACTGGGCAGTCCCGTTTTCACCCAACCCCTATTGCTCATATAAACATCCAACCTATGTTGGTCTATTCTGGTCTATTCTCACAAGGACGTGACCTAAACCTCAGAAGAGATCAAATATCCCAAATGGCTGACTCACAGTGATTTGTGACTGATAATTACTTTGTTTATGTATTATGGATAAAATAAATTTAGTAAGATAAATTGAAAAGCAACATTTTTTTAGCCTATATAGGAGAGTCAAAGCTTACTCCAAGAACAATCAGCTTAAAATAAAGTCAGCTTATCTCAAAGCTTTGATGCAACTTAGAATACCATTTATATTTCCATCAACATACAAGGTAATACAGTATATTATGTAAATAAGTGTTAAGGTTTCACGAAGCCTTGAACAGCTTTGGTTTCAAAGTCGGAGGCTTGGTTTCATCCCCATGCCTAATAGATAACCATCCACACAACCCAGAAACCCACCAGTCCACATTAAATACCATCCACACACATTACAGAGACTCCACACTAGAGTCAACTACAGTACGCTGCTCCACTAACTCGGTGACAGATGCCAAGGCTCCTCTGTCGGCCAGGATTTATCAACATCCTCCCACCAACAAGACAGTGTAAAGATTGACAATCAACTCAATCTCAACTCAAAAGGACTAGAAACAAGTGACAAGTTGATGCCCCGCGGTGAGTGGTCACGGCCCTCATCAACACAATAACATCAGATGTGAAACAAGACTTACAGCTACACCAGGTGAGAGAGAGAAGAGCCTTCACTAACACCCTGTGAGCTGAGAGACATTGGCTACCAGGACTACGTGATGGGTGTGTAAACAAGTGCAGACTTCGACCAGCTGGAGAACAAGACTGTCCCCTGGGTGTAAGACCTCCTATAGACCTATACTGCTGGAAGGTCCACATCAACTCACAAGAAAGTCTACGGGAGAGGCTGTTCTGTGTCTTCTATATCTACAGAATAATTAGTTAACTTGCGATCCATATTTCTTTGTTTGTACTGGAAGTTTTTACAATCAGATGACCCACTCCCCTTTTATCATCTCTGTTTATTGTGTATTTTCAGCCTTTTGACTGCCATGTTCCTTCAGTTAACCATTAATTATTATTATTATTATTATCATCGAGTAAATTCATACCCTGTGCGGTTCACCACCTATTGTTTACTACCTAACTAACCACGACTACTGATAAACTCCTCATTATTATAGGGAACTAACCACGCCATCTATTGCTAACTCTTAACAACAGGTGCGTACGTCTATCTGATTAAGTTATCTCGTAACTGCCAGGTGAGCTGTCAGGTTCAGCCCATCCCAATCCTGAGTCTGGATAAGGTAAGAGAAACTATTAGGGAGGTGGTGACGCGGTAGACGAAGGTGATAATAATAATAATAATAAATGCTTACATGTAGAGACGAGAAGAGGGACGTATCGCAAGAGAGACGGTGCTGAGAGATACCACTGGACTGACTGACTGGATGACTGACTGACTACACGACTGACTGACTCTGACTGAATACATGATGTCATTACCACCCAAGAGTCCATTTATGACTCAGGACCAAACAGATTAATAAAAGCAATGTGTTCTAGTTTCTGTGAGTTGTTGATTGTACAGCAAGACTCATTTCACCTTTTGTTTCCAGTCTACACAGCACCAAACAAACACATCAGCTGACACACGTAAACAATGGCACGTTATCAGAACCTTTTGTGTCGGATTGTTTTTTATTTGAGTTGTAAATATGACAAAGACAATCAAGTGCACGACCTGGAAACTTCTCCGATGTTGAGAGTTTGTTTATGTTCATCAGCTGATGCGATACTTGTCGACTGTCACTTGTTTTGATGAGTAACTGAAGGCCGCCAAGTAAAGCCAACTAAAGTAATATACAATGAAGCTTTTGAATTATATTTAAAACACGAAATACGAATGGAGAATTTATCTTGAAGTGAATTCTTTTGAACTGAAATACCAGGAAACATTTTCAATATTGTTTTCGTAGTTGACACCAGATAGCAGTCGTGTTGATGTTGTGGTCGTAGGCTTTTAACCACACGTCGACAAGCTATAGGAAATGTTTGAGCTACAGAGATTTAATATAGATAATGTCCTTAATTAAGTTACTGAGCCACAAGCGGTAAAATAATACTTAAATAAGGCAATGAATGAACTCATTGAAAAGCGCCACACTGTATGTGTACACTGAAAAGCTGAGAATTAGTTAGTCCCAATACCACCAGACTCGCTGAGTTACCCGAGAAACATCCCTACAGCTTAACAACACCCAACTGATGCCCAACACACACACACACACAAGAGGAGCGAGGCGAGGATTCCTGAGAGTGGGACCCATTAGCCTGACGAAGCCATTAGGTGCAGTGTAGATACAGGGCACTGAATAGGAAAACTTTAGTACACAAGGAGGCAGCGTGACCGGCACCGCACTCGGCAACCATCACTTCCTTAACTGCAAAGTCAGGTACCCGTTCACAGCTAGGTGGCGTGAACCAGCGAGCCTTAGGTCGGTAAACGAGTAATGAATACACTCGGCCATCGCGACTCCAGGGACTCTTGTGTCTCAAAGTAAAGAATAATCTCTGGTCGATCATGGAGTTCAGCGTTCCAAGATGACGACTGTCGACCCCTGTTGACTCCTGGAGAGCATTGATGACCCCTGGTGACCCCCTAGTGAACCCCCACCACACATTCTAAGCTTTCTGTAAACATTCCCATCTTTCTGTAGACATTTTCATTTATTTTTTTTTAGGTATTTCAGATTTCTGTAGACACTAAGCTTCTGTAGAGTGTAGACAGTCGTAAGTTTCCGTGCGGGCGGTGGCGTCTGTGATAATGGCAGGATGTCCCTGTTAATGGCATGGCGTCGATGATAACAGCAGGACTTCCGTGATGGCAGCAGGGCGCCCATGGTGGCAGTAAGACGCCCATGATGGCAGTAAGACGCCCATGATGGCAGTAAGACGTCCATGGTGATGGCAGAAGGTCCGTGGTGATAGAAGGTCCGTGGTGACAGAAGGTCCGTGCTGGCAGAAGTGGGTGTCGGGAAGCTTTACGACAGGGGATACAGGAGACTAACAGTGATAACGTAGTGAGGCGGAGGATTCATGCGACACATTCTTATCTGGGCGGTCTGTGTGTTCCCCAGCAGGAGGAGTTACAACGCCGTCACCCTGAAGATAGATGGTGCGTGTGTGAGCTCAACTGTGATGCTCCTTTATCGTGTGGACATTGTGTGTATACATGTGTGTGTGTATGTATGTTAAAGCTTTTATATACGTGACGTGTATGTGTGTATTTACGTTCTGTATATTGGTGGAAAGAGGTTTGGTCTGGGGGTAAAATGCGTTTCCTTTACGTGTCGAGTCAATGTTAGCATTACTCGTAGCCAACACCATCCTAGTGTAAAGTTTATCTGTCTGTGTGTGTGTGTGTGTGTGTGTGTGTGTGTGTGTGTGTGTGTCAGCTACACTCGGTCTCTCACGTGGTTACACAGGCATAACAAAATTAATCACTCACTCCTGTATACTAAACACCAGTTCTTGAGGAGGGATAAAATACCAAGTTCTTCGGCCTCCAAAAACACCATAGGCCTCCAAAAACACCATAGGCCTCCAAAAACACCATAGGCCTCCAGAAACACCATAGGCCTCCGGAAACACCATAGGCCTCAATAAACACCATAGGCCTCAATAAACACCATAGGCCTCAATAAACACCATAAGCCTCCATAAACACCATAGGCCTCCAAAACTCCATAGGCCTCCACAAACACCATAGGCCTCCAGAAACACCACAGGCCTCCGGAAACACCAATCATTCATATATTTTAGTATTTCCTTCCTAAAAGATTAAAAAAAAACTATTACTGAATGTGTCCAAACTATTCACTATATACTTTCTATACAACAAAGTATTTCCCGCGTGTATGATGTATAAATGTTTCAGTCTAGTATTTATCAGCGGCCTTTACAAGAGTTGAAAGGTTCGGTCATGTCAGGATCATTAATGGTAAATACTGTTCACTTTATGGTAAATGATCTGGTGGATACAACACTCACTATCTGCCCTACGAAGGCCTTGGCTTGAGCTCCGGGCGCCTCATAGTCCACCCAGCTGTGAATGGGATCCTAACTTCAGTCTGGGAAGTGAAGATGGTTGGGCGAACATACAGCCACTCTGCTTCCTTGGGTTACCCTCGGGCAGGTATTCAGTCGCTAACGGGCAGCTGGGTGTATGGAACCGATATTCATAATCTATATCTCTAATCCTCTGGTTAGGTTAGGTTAGGTGTTTAAAATTTTCTATATGAAGGTGACCGCTGACTACATAACATAAGGGGGGGGCGAGGAGCTCATGGTGGAGTAACCCGCTCGATGTTGAATACCAATAAGTAAGAAATTAACACCTGCCCGGACATCCTGTATCAAGCAGGAAGATGATTGCACGAAAGACATGAAAAACACACACATACACGTATTCATAGGTGTACTGAAACTGTGGTCCTCAGCTGATCAACATTCAAAACAGGAGGATACACACACACACACACACACACACACACACACACACACACACACACACACACACACACACACACACACACACACACACACACACACATACATACACACACGCACACACCACACGCACGCACACACACACACACACACACACACACACACACACACACACACATACATACACACACACACACACCACACGCACGCACACACACACACACACACACACACACACACACACACACACACACAAGTAACACTCCTACTGTAGGTAATATCTTGGAGAAGCGACTGACCCTCTTAGTTTATTAAAACATTTTGTCTTTGTCAGTAACACACAGCAATATTACCTTACAGAAGCAACTGGCAGTGTAGTGTTCACCACCACAGTTGTACTTAACCATCATTAACACCACAATAGCTGGGTCTATTCACCACTACAACCGTCATTTATCACCACAACAACATCATTGCCTTACCACCATCACCACCACCACCACCATCATCAACACTATCACCCCCACAACACAATCCCTGTATCGACACCACATCAAAAACTCTACATCACCACAACAAAAACCGTGTCACAACCACCATTCACCATCATTATCCCCATCACCTCCACCACCACCACCACCTCCATCATCACCACCACCTCCATCATCATCACCTCCACCACCACCACCTCCATCATCACCACCACCTCCATCATCATCATCACCACCACCACCGCCACCACCACCACCACTCTCCCTTGACCTCTCACAAGACATAAACAAGGTCACTTTGTCTTCACTATAGACCAAATAGGTAGTAAGTCGTCCCTGCCTCGGTCATATATCTTTACCTGAGATCACCCTTAAGGTTAGGTTAGGTTAGGTTAGGTTATTTTCATAGTAACACACTCATGGCCACACACCCTTATGGCCACACACTCATCGTCATGTATACTTATAATCGGATACTCATGACCACACACTCATGGCCACACACTCATGGCCACACACTCATAGTCATACACACTCAGGGTCCACAGTCCACATTGTCTCAGTCTCTCTCTCTCTACGTATTTATCCGTAAACGCACGCACGCACGCACGCACTACTCCTGACAGACCGTACCAATACACTGAAGTTCCCCGAATATGGTACAGGTCTTCCCTCCTTACTGCTCCCCAAAGTCACCTCCCATGGCAGCAAATGAGAGGACCTCGCCACCACAGTCAGGTCAGATGCTGCCCACGTCGTTACCATCTGTGAGGCGTGGCAAATTGTCCAGAAACTTGCCACAATGAGGGATATCAACTCTTTCATCACCTTCATACATATGGACGTGGAGGGAGCGTTGCCCTCTTCTGTCAAGATGACCCTCGCCCGTCACGCCTGGATGTTTTAGTCCCAACTGATGTGGAGGCATTATGGGTACGTGTCGTGCCACGGGCCCACCCTCGCTACACTGCTTCCATCATATACTGTGTGGCATACCATCCACCTCACTCACCCACCTGAGACACGCTTATCAATCACCTCATTACCACCTCAGAGTTAGGTACCCATGTGCCAAGCTAGTACTATGCGGGGATTATAACGAAATTGTCACCACTGATATCCAGGACCAGCTGCTACTATCACAAGCTGTGGGCTCCCCTACACGCGGTCAAAACACCCCTGACCTTATCTTAACTGACTAAACAGACAAGTACCAACGACCTTAACCAATGCCTCCTATCGAGTGTAGCACACACCTATCAGTGTTTTGGTCTCCAACTTCCACTACCAGCCAAGTGCAGAGACACTACATCAAGACCTACAGGCCGATTACTGACTCTGCAATGCGTATCTTCGGGCAGTGGATAGTTCACCATCCACGGACTGAAGTACTTAGTGTGGATGACGTTGACACCAAATGGACAAATTGTAACAACACCATCACGGAAGCTCACCACCACCAGCCTACACCCAGTTGACTTGGCCTGGATCACACCTCCTATCAAAGGACTTATGCAGCAGAGAAACAGCGCCTTTAATCTCAACGGCAACATCTGCTACAGGGCCATTTGCAACAAAGCCACCCGCGAAGTACATACTGCAATGAAGTTTTTGTACCCAACCAAGCTGTAACACCTGAAGCAGACCAACATCAGTCAGTGGTATGGTAAGCTTAAAGAACTCGGTGTTTAAGACACAACCCCTCCCCTTCCTTAGTCATCTCACTAATGGTGACGCAGCTGAACAAACTATAATTACTTTGCAAATATATGCCAGACGCTCCCCCAGCTTAACACAACCAATCTCCCTGCTTACCTACCAGCCCCCTCCCCCACTGAGTTAGTGGAAGAATTAGAAGTCGCATGGCAATTGGGCAATTTCAGAATCAAGCGCCCCACCACCCTTGACCCCGGCCAAGGTGGGGTATTAACGGCGCCCAGTTCTTACCTTGGGCTGTAGTTCGTAGTCTAGCGGGGCGGCCAGAGTGATGAGGCCGGAGCGCTGGTCGATGGTGAAGAGGCCATCCCTGTTACCCCCAGTGATGCTGTACCTCACCGCCACACCTGTAATGATACACCTGTCTTAGTGTTGATTATAGTGATGCAGGTAATAATGGTGACGATGATGTTGATGAAAGCGGTTATTGAAATACTTTACCTTATATCCACACCTGTCAATAATAATAATAATAATAATAATAATAATACATAACAAGAATTCATCACTATAGGTAAATATTCATTGTAAAGTAGTTACAGGGACGACCTTTACGCCATAACACCAACCGTCCACTCAGCGCCACACACTCTAGCTGAGACCACAACCCAAAACACAACACTGATAAGTCATAACAACAACCCGGGTATAAGACTCACATTATAACTCGCTAGATACCTGAGGGAACAAAGCTGCTTAATTTTACTTCAGTTGGAACACATTAAGCTTATCAAGAGATGCTACTCGGTTTAAGCTTCCCTTTCGAAGTTACTAAGAAACATTCTAAGCTTATCAAAGGGCCCTACTCGTTTTAAGCTTCCTGAGACACACATTAAGCTTACCAAGAGGTGATAATCGGTTTAAGCTTCCTTTTTAAGCTTCCTAAGACACACATACAGCATATCAAGAAAAACTACTCGATAATTGGACCAGATTAACAGTAAGAAATGGTGTTCCAATTCAATATCTTTACTACATCGCATCGAATCATCTACTAAACTCTTCATCACCTAACCTAACCAAACCTAACGTAACCAAACGTAACCAAACCTAACCAAACCTAACCAAACCTAACCAAACCAAGGCTAACCTAACCTTATCCCCTAAACAGTGTTAGGGTGGTTAATCTTTAGGTGAAATAGGCCGAGGTGCAGAATCTTCAGGTGATCTAAAATAACATACGGAGAACACCAGCCGAACTTGAGGAGGGGAGATGACTAGACAAGCACTGGGCAGACTCGTATATTCCTAATGATATCCGCACTAAACTGTAGTCTTTGGCCCTTGTTTAATACAGTAACAACAGCAGAGAGAGAGAGAGAGAGAGAGAGATTGTGTGTTTGTGTAAGCAAGTCATAGGTAAGGCGGTGGAAGGTAGGTAAGGGTAGGCAGGTAAGGCAGAGGCAGACAGGTAAGGCTCCGACCATCACATCGTCAGGTAGGTAATTAGTGCCTGGTAGCGACGCTTCTCTCCTCTTCAAACACGAGTCCTCGTTAACACACTACCTCACTGCTTCCTAATATACATAACCTAACCTAATACCCACTGGTGTTTAATCATCAGGTGAAATAAGAGTCAATTAGTGTTCATAATTATCTACGTCCGTCCTAATTATCTATATCCTTCGTAATTAATCTATCTTGTAAACTTACTAATTAGGGGTATAACTACGGCCGGTTTATCCTCCAATAATTTTTATAGGTAACTACGGTCAGAGGAACTACGGCTGTATTTAATCCAGGCCAGAGCTCGGTGGTGTGTGGAAAGGAGGAGGAGGAGCAGGTGCGAGGGAGGAGGTGGTGTGGGGGGGGAGGAGGTGTGAGGGAGGAGGAGGAGG
>NW_024756309.1:0-5000 GCF_018991925.1 Homarus americanus
CCAAGCGTAATTCCTACAGGATCAACTCCACCACAGTTCACCACCACCTGCTGCTGCTTGCCCTACAGGTTCACCTCCCAACAGTCCACCATCACCACCTGCCGCCATTGCACCTACAGGATCAACTCCCCAAGTCCACTACCACCATCACCTGCTGCTGCTGCTGCTGCAGCTGCGTTGTTGCTGTTGCTGCTGCACCTAAGGCATCAACTTTCCCACAGTTCACCAACACCCCAGCTGCACCAAGAATCAACTCACCCCACAGTCCACCACCCTGCTGCTGCACCTGCAGGATTACTTCCCCACAGTTCACACCACCACCTGCTGCTGCACCTACAGGATCAACTCCCCACAGTCCACTACCATCACCTGCCACCAGGATCAACTCCCACAGTCCACCTACCATCACCTGCTGCACCTACAGGATCAACCCCCACAGTCCACACCACCACCTGCTGCTGCACCCACAGGATCAACTCCCCACAGTCCACCACCATCACCTGCTGCACCTACAGGATCAACTCCCCACAGTCCACTACCATCACCTGCTGCACCTACAGGATCAACTCCCCACAGTCCACTACCATCACCTGCTGCACCTACGGGATCCAACTCCCCACAGTCCACCACCACCACCTGCTGCTGCACCTACAGGATCAACTCCCCACAGTCCACTACCATCACCTGCTGCACCTATAGGATCAACTCCCCCACAGTCCGCTACTCCATCACCTGCTGCACCCTACAGGATAACTCCCCACAGTCCACCACCACCACCTGCTGCTGCACCTACAGGATCAACTCCCACAGTCCACTACCATCACCTGCTGCACCTACAGGATCAACTCCACAGTCCACCACCACCTGCTGCTGCACTGCCACAGGATCAACTACCCTACAGTCCACTACCATCACCTGCTGCACCTACAGGATCAACTCCACCACAGTCACCACCACCTGCTGCTGCTGCTGCACCTACAGGATCAACTCCCCACAGTCCACTACCATCACCTGCTGCACCTACAGGATCAACTCCCACAGTCCACTACCATCACCTGCTGCTGCTGCACCTACAGGATCAACTCCACCACAGACCACCACCACCTGCTGCTGCTGCTGCACCTACAGGATCAACTCCCTCCCCCCCAATCCACCACCACCACCTGCTGTTGCTGCTGCACCTACAGGATCAACTCCCCCACAGTTCACCATCACCACCTGCTGCTGCTGCTGCACCTACAGGATCAACTCCCCCACAGTACACTACCACCAACTGCTGCTGCTGCTACTGCTGCTGCTGCACCTACAGGATCAACTCACCCACAGTCCACCACCACCTGCTGCACCTACAGGACCAACTCCCCCACAGTCCACCACCACCACCTTCTGCTCCTGCACCTACAGGATCACCCTCCCATAATCCCACCACCACCACCTGCTGTTGCTGCTGCACCCACAGGATCACCTCCCCCACAGTCCACCAATACCACCTGCTGCTGCCACTGTGCCTACAGGATCCCTCCCTCACCAGTCCACCATCACCACCTGCTGCTGCTGCACCCACAGAATCAACTCCCCCACAGTTCACCACCATCACCTGCTGCTGCACCCAGGATTACATCCACCACAGTCTACCACCACCACCTGCTGTTGCTGCTCGTACAGGATCAACTCCCCCACAGTCCACCACCACCACCACCTGCTGCACCTACAGGATCAACTCCCCTACAGTCACCACCACCACCTTCTGCTGCTGCACTTACAGGATCACCTCCCCCATAGTCCACCACCACCACCTGCTGTTGCTGATGCACCTACAGGATCAACTCCCCCACAGTCCACCATCACCACCTGCTGCTGCTGCTGCACCTACAGGATCACCTCCCCCACAGTCCACCATCATATGTTGCTGCTGCTGTTGTTGCTGCTGCACCTAAGGAATCAACTCCCCCACAGTCCACCACCACTCTGCAGCTGCACCTACAGGATCAACTACCCCACAGTCCACCACCACCTGCTGCTGCACCTACAGGATCACCCTCCCCACAGTCCACCACCACCACCTGCTGCTGCCACTGCACCTACAGGATCACCTCCCCAGCAGTCCACCACCACCTGCTGCTGGTGCTGCACCTACAAGAAAAACTCCCCCACAGTCCACCACCACCATCTTGCTGTTATTGCTGCACCTACAGGATCATCTCCCCCACAGTCCATCACCACCACCTGCTGTTGCTGCTACACCTACAGGATCACCTCCCCCACAATCCACCTCCACCTGCTGTTGCTGCACCTACAGGATCAACTCCCCCACAGTATACCACCACCACCTGCAGCTGCTGCTGCACCTACAGAATCAACTGCCCCACAGTCCACTACCACCACCTGCTGCGGCTGCTTATGTTGTTGTTGCTGCACCTACAGGATCAACTCCATCACAGTCCATCACCACCTGCTGCTGCACCTACAGGATCAACTCCCCACAGGCCGCCGCCACCACGAGCCAGCTGCTGCTGCTGCTGCTGCTGGTGTTGCTGCTGTTGTTGTTGTTGCTGCTGCACCTACAGGATCAACTCCCCAAAGTCCACTACCACCACCTGCTACTGCGGCTGAACCTACAGGATCAACTCCCCACAGTCCAACTACCATCACCTGCTGCTGCTGCATCTACAGGATCAACTCCCCACAGCTCTACACACCACCTGGCTGCTGCTGCAGTTATGTTGTTGTTGTTGTTTGTTGGTGTTGTTGTTGCTGCTGCTGCTGCTCCTACAGGATCAACTCCACCACAGTCCACCACCACCTGCTGCTACTGCACCTACAGGATCAACTCCCACAGTCCACCACCACCTGCTGCTGCTGCTGCACCTACAGGATCAACTCCCCCACAGTCCACCACCACCACCTTCTGCTGCTGCACTTACAGGATCACCTTCCCCATAGTCCACCACCACCACCTGCTGTTGCTGCTGCACCACAGGATCAACTCCCGACAGTCCACCACCACCACCTGCTGTTGCTGTTGCACCTACAGGATCAACTCCCCACAGTCCACCATCACCACCTGCTGCTGCTGCTGCACCTACAGGATCACTCCCCACAGTCCACTACCACCATCACCTGTTGCTCCTGCTGTTGTTGCTGCTGCACCTAAGGAATCAACTCCACAGTCCACCACCACTCTGCAGCTACACCTCAGGATCAACTACCCCACAGTCCACCACCACCTGCTGCTGCACCTACAGGATCACCTCCCACAGTCCACCACCACCACCTGCTGCTGCCACTGCACCTACAGGATCACCTCCCCACAGTCCACCACCACCTGCTGCTGCTGCACCTACAGGATCAACACCCCCACAGTCCACCACCACCATCTTGCTGTTGCTGCTGCACCTACAGGATCACCTCCCCACAGTCCACTACCACCACCTGCAGCTGCGGCTGTACCCAAGGATCACCTCCCCACAGTCCACCATCACCACCTGCGCCATTGCAAATACAGGATCATCTCACCCACAGTCCACACCACCACCTACTGCTGCTGCACATACAAGATCACCTCCCCACAGTCCACCACCACCTGCTGCTGTGGCTGTACCTACAAGATCACCTCCCCACAGTCCACCATCACCACCTGCCGCCATTGCAAATACAGGATCACCCCCACAGCCCACTACCACCACCTGCTACTGCTGCTCCTGCTGCACCTGCAGGATCAACTCCACCACAGTCACCACAACCACCTGTTGCTGATGCTGCAGCTACAGGATCACCTACCACAGGCCACCACCTGCTGTTGCTGCTGCTGCACCTACAGGATCACCCCCCAGGCCGCCACCACCACCACCTGCTGCTGCTGCACCTACAGTGATCACCTCCCATAGTCCACCACCACCATCTGCTGCTGCTGCACCTCAGGGGATCACCTCCCCAGTCCACCACCACCACCTGCTGCTGCTGCACCTACAGAATCAACTCCACAGTCCACCACCTCCTGCACCTACAGAATCAACTTCCACAGTCCACCACCACCACCTGCTGCTGCTGCACCTTACAGGATCAACTCCGCCACAGTCCACCACCACCTGCTGCTGCTCCTACTGGATCAACTCCCCACAGTCCACACCACACCACCACCTGCTGCTGCTGCTGCTGCACCTATCCCATATAGTCCACCACCACCACCTGCTGCTGCACCTACAGGATCATTTGGCCACACCACTACCTGCTGCTGCTGCACACAGGATCACCTCCCATATAGTTAACCACCACAACCTAATGCTGCACCTACAGGATCACCTCCCCATAGTCCACCACCACCACCTGCTGCTGCACCTACAGGATCACCTCCCATAGTCCGCCACCACTACCTGCTGCTGCAACTGCAGGATCAACTCCCACAGGCCACAACCACCTGCTGCTGATGCAGCAGCTACAGGATCAATTCCCACAGTCAACCACCACCACTTGCTGCTGCACCTACAGGATCAACTCCCACAGGCCACCACCACCACCTGCTTCAGCACCTACAGAATCAACTCCCCAGGGCGCCGCCACCACCACCTGCTGCTGCTGGTGCTGCTGGTGCTGCTGCTGCTGCTGTTGTTGCTGCTGCACCTGCAGGATCAACTCCCCAAAGTCCACTACAACCACCTGCTCCTGCTGCTGCACCTACAGGATCAACTCCCACAGTCCACCACTACCACCTGCTCCTGCTGCTGCTCCTACAGGATCTCCTTCCCCACAGTCCAACACCACCACCTGCTGCATACCACTGCACCTACAGGATCACCTACCCTCACAGGCTACCACCTGCTGTTGCTGCTGCTGCACCTGCAGGATTAACCTCCCACAGGCTGCCACCACCACCACCTGCTGCTGCTGCTGCACCCACAGGATCAACTCCCCACAGTCCACCACCATCACCTGCTCTGCTGCACCTACAGGATCACCTCCCCATAGTCCACCGCCACCACCTGCTGCACCTAGAGGATTAA
>NW_024756310.1:0-24241 GCF_018991925.1 Homarus americanus
CTACACCAGATATAAAACTACAACATCATCACTACACCAGATATGAAACTACAACATCATCACTACACCAGATATGAAACTACAACATCATTACTACAACATATAAGACTACATCATCGCTACACCAGATATAAACTACAATATCATTACATCTACACTACAGCACATCTATCTACACTACAGCAGAACATTACATCACTATCACTATACTATAAGTCACTCTTTTCTTGTGAATCTTTTGTCACATGTGAAAATTCCAACCGTATTATATATTCAGTTACACTTTACCCCCCGAAAAAAAAGTTTACCTCATTAGCTTCATCTCAATAACTTTCCAAATAAGATGGCAGAAGAGATGACTAGCTACCAAGAGGGATCACACCTGGTGGAGTTCGGTTATGCCGACTTTCAAAAATTTTTCAAAAAGACCGGTATTTTGGGCGAAGGGGTCAGTGGCGAAGTATTGCTGGGAGAGTTTTTCAACAGACCTGCCTGCGCTAAAATAGGAGTAAGCCATGTCGTCAACAACATCTTTAAAAGTGAGATAGAAAACAATTTAAAAGTAAATGGCGCTGGTGGATCCCCCATCCTGCTGGGGTCATGCATCGATTACCCGGTAATGATCTTCTCAGTCTGCCAGGGTCAATCACTGTACGACATTATCGATAATTTATTTATTTTATCTCCCACCCGGTCGATAAACCTCTTCCTACCCATAGCTGAAGGCCTAGCCGAGGTACACAGCCGGGGTATCATCCATAATGACATTAAAGGGGATAATGTTCTGCTGGAGAAGAATCCCGATGGATCCTTCACCTCCCACCTTATCGACTTTGGCTTATCAAGAGTGGAAGGTGGCCACCTGACCTTACGCTGCAACCCGTACGGGAGCCATTACGCCCCCGAGCTATTTAAAGGTCAACCCTGCACCCCGGCCAGCGACATTTATTCGCTTGCAGTGATGATCTCCGACACCCAAAATACCTTTGACAACCTCTGGCCGCCAGGGGTTAAAGACCTGTGCAAGAAAATGCTCTGCCGCAGCCCACAGCACCGCCCAAGTCTCGCTAAGGTGATTGACGTTTTTAAGTAATCCCTCGAAGAGCTCTCCCTTGAGGTGCTCTCCCCCTCCAAGACACACCAGTGATACAACATGTACAGTAGGCCTATATATCAGATGCCACTGAGAGCTCATGCTCTCACTTGGCTCAGCCATGTCAATACCGTCACAATAGTCCATTCTGTATATTATTATGGTTAAATAAACGGTTAAATATAAATATTATCAATATGAATATCCTCCTCCTCGACCCACCTCTCCTCTTCCTCCTCCACGCACCAACAGCCTTTGTAAGAGATAAACACACCATTACCCCTTCTACAGCTACTACTGTTTAGTAGGAATAGTAATAGTTTCATTTTTGCATTGTAACTGTAAATAAATGAAATAAATAAATAAATAAATTTTAACCTACAACTCAGAAATTGACTTTTTATCCTTTACACATGAGCGTGACTAATGATGTTCTACCACAGTTGACAGATCACCTGAAGACTTGTACCTGATCATTAAATACCTTAACGCTAACCGAATATAACCCAATCCAGCCTAACATAACTCAACCCAAACCAACCTACCAGAGCATTACATAACAACCTAACCTAACCCAGCCTAACATAAGAATGGAGGAAACTGCAGCGGGCCTATTGGCCCATACTGGGCAGTCCCATTTACACCCAACCCCTATTGCTCATATATCCATCCAACCTGTTTGAAGCTATCCAGCGTATTCGAGTTAATGATGGTGTTTGGTAACTTGTTCCACTCGTCCACTACTTTATTTCCAAACCAATGTTTACCAATTTCGCGCCTAAATCTAAATTTGCCTAATTCAAAACCATTGTTACGATTTCGCTCCTGGTTGGATAGATCGAGTACAATTTGTAATGTCACTTTGTTTATCCCGGACTTCCATTTATACAACTCTATCATATTGCCCCACACTCTACGTCTCTCGAGGTAGTGCAAAATAAGACGCTTTAACCTTAAGGGTAGGCTTCAGGATATCGTGTGGCAGCACACATTGTCAACACATATTGATTTCCTTTACGAGTTTGGGCAGAGAGCCTACACAGTCAATTACAATTTTTTCAAATGGCTCAAACTACAGTAATGTGTTTTAATTGAGCTGGAGGAATGACTTGGTTGGGTTTACCCACCACCTGACATACATGGCAAGATTATACAAACGTAGTGACGCTATTCTTTATGTCCGGCCAATAGTAATGTTAAAGTAGTTTCTTATTGTCTTGAGAATTCCTAAACGTCCGGAAGTCCCTCGTGGGCCAACTCCACCAGAGACTTACGAATCGACTTGGGTACTACAATTTGATGTGTCAGACCACGTATCTAAGTTATTTAACTCTGGAGGTCTATACATTCTCATCAAGATTCCAATATTTAAATAAAAACAAGTGGTTTTGGTAGAGGGTTTACCGTCTACTTTAACGAGTCTACCCTTAGCCAAAGCGAGACCATCATCTTGAGCTTTGAGTTGAACTGAAGGGAGAACGTTTGCAAGTGGGGTTTCTGGGATCTTGTGACTGCACATACAGGAAAGAGATGCAGTTTCTCTTTATCCAACCGTTCAGTGGGGCTTTTTGACAATGATTTTTCAACAACTTTTAAGTTTGGAACCACTAAACTTCCTGCTAAATCATTTCCCCAAATCAAACTTACTCCCCTTAATGGGAAGTTGTTTCTTTCTGATGCCAACTTTGACTTCGCCCTTTACAATATCACAGTTCAAGAAAATTTGGCTTGGCTTAATAAAGGTTAAGCAGACAAGTCTTGCAGAATCACACTCTCCGGTTTACCCTTTCTCAATTCCTGGAAGGCTTTCTTTGAATAAGATGCTTTGAGCAGCCCCCGTGTCTAAGAATTGAGGACTTTTTGAGATGCTAGTATGTTTACATTGGTCACAGGTTTAAGGTTCTTTAAGGCTTCTCCAGATTTAACCTGGGAAGGGTTAGTCGGGCTTTTGCTTTGACCTGCTTTACATTTAGGATCACGACACTTCTCTATGGTGTGACCAGGTTTTCTATAATAGGAACATATTAAAAAAGGGGTTCTGACTGCCATTGTTCGATTTACCACCAGCGGAACCAGGGCTTTCACTAGAGGAGGACTTTACATTGGATGGCTTATTTCTGTCTCTGTTCGCAAAAGATCTCTGTATTAGAGCGAAAGAATCGGCTATTTGGGAAGCTTTTATGAGCTCTGGCTCTCTTTTCCCTACGAGCATCAAGATATTAAAAGGTAACTTCTGATTACACTCTTCCAGTACAATAAGTGTAATAAGTTCTAAGAACGTGGTCGTTTCCGTCGATTTTGAGCCATTTTTTTACACATTCTAAGTTTGTTAGTAAGGAACTCTACGCAAGTACTGGCAAGGTTTTTGGTGTAGGACTTAAATCGGTCTATATGCTTCTGGAGTTATCGAGTTAGCGTCTAGAATTCTCTTCTTGACTAATTCGTAATCATCTACCGTGTCAAAATTTGAAAATATGAGTGCAGCTTTGTGCAGCTTAGCCTGGAGACGCCAGGTCCATTCCTCTTTGGGCCATTTTGAATGTTCCACAAATTTCTCAAATGTTCGGAAAGTTCTGTCAGGATCGTCTTCATTAAAATTGGGGACTAACGAAATATTCTTTGCTAAGTTTAAAGAACTACGTTTATCATCTACTTCGACTTATTCTACTTCGATTTTTTCACGCTCTAATTGCACTTCCCTGTTCTTAAGTTCGAACTGAAGTTATGTCTTTATCTTGGAGAGCGAGTTGAAGTTCCAATTGAAAACGTCTTTCAGCTTTTCCTTGAAGTTCGGCTCTCAACTTTTCTCTCTCAAATTCAAGTCTGTCAGCGGACCATGAAGTGGTTGTTCTTACTCTAGTCACGCTTGCCACGTCATCTTTATCAACTTGAAATGAGTGAGTCATGGGAATTAAAACCTCAAATGGTAGTTTCCTCAGGAATTCCTGTAGACGCTAACTCCCAACAACGGTATTTTTAAGTACTTCTTCAGTCACTGAACTGATGAACGGAATGTTAAAAAACTTTTTGATTACCCGATCCTTAAGTTTGTCAAAAAAATGGTTTTCACAAAAATCCTTTTGTTCAAATTGTTTAGAGGCCATTTTAAACTTCACATTGGATAGCGAAAGTTAATTACATAAAAATAAAGTTAAGATGTCACCACTAACCAGTCACAAGTATGAAAAATTAAAATTTTCGGGGACAAGTTAAGGTTGACGTCAAAACTTCCACTCGATAACTGGGACTAGAAGAACGAAAATGTTCCAAAATGTCTTAAGTGAGTAACATTTCAGTCAGGATATGACATTAAAAATTCCAGTCAATTTCAGAAAAGCAAATGGAATGAATATTTATCAGACCACAGCTTACAGCCCAGAGAAATACAACACATATAACAGTAAGTAGATGAGCAGGTGTACACCCATAAGGTGCACAGCCTACAGTGACAGCAAGGCCTGTCCCAGGAGGCAAGGCCACAAAGTACTTAAGTTAACAGTGAGATATGACCGTGTTAAGGAAACCATACCTTGCCAAGACACACCTGGGCGGTAATAATTAGGAAGCATTACCGACCTGGGAAATGACCACACACCTGGGCAAACACAACTGCCCAGATCTAACCAGTTTAGTGTTAATTGGGAGAGGTCATCTGCCGGCTGGAGATCTCCAATATATAGGCTCTGCACCCTCTTCCACGCGTCATTCTCATTCAGTCATTCATATTCCGACGATTTTCAAAACACTATCGACGGAGTCACGCTCGTCACTACTCAGGTGGGGAGGGAGACTTTCCTCCCTAGCACCGCGTCTCCAGCTAGCAGGGTCTCCCATAGAAGACATAGTTCAGCAGCACCTGCTGGGCCTCCCTCAGGTTACATGCGAGTCTTTGTCAGAGCTATCCATAGGGTGAGTTACTTACGGTGGGAAATGTATCCGTTTCATGTGGTGTCCGAGAGTCTGTGTCTAGTAACGTAAATATAATGTCCTAGTAACTTCGATATAATATGCTATTAATGTGTCTGTGTCATTGAGTGAATAATAAATAGCTGTACCATTAGAGGTTAGGTTTAGAAGATTCTCCCTAAGAACGTAATATCAAGGTTAAGTAACTAGCCGGCCACGCTACCACACTTCCTCTCTTTACATCCCACAACTAAATATTCTATCTATACTTTCTGCCTCTAATTCCCCCCATTACACAAATACTTAATCGAAAGAGCAGAGAAACGAGGCAGAATCGTGATAGCAAGGACAACCTTTATCGTTGTGTTATCTTACTATGCCTGACCAAAGTCATAACACGAGAACAATCCCAAGGAATATAAGTAGAAAAGAGAAAAGGGTTACAGCATAAAATATAAATTCAGTCGATTCCCTAATTTACTTACAAACACAATGGTGGTGATTGTCTAGGTCTACGATAGTTTTGTATGCTAAGTAGACAACAAACTAAGGTTTTCTCAACTTAAACTTAGGACGTTATGAAACCCAAAAATACAAGTTAAGCGGAAGAAGTAGAGCGAGCGTTTCACCTCCTCACTACACGAGTCGTAAGGATATGAGAAAACGAATCCGGATATATACCTTACCGACTGAGAATTCGAACATTATGACTCGCTTCTGCCAATCGTGTGGTTATAATGACAAATTTAGCATAAAAGGTCCATCAGACCCAAGCAATATCAACTAATTACAATGCAAACCTATAAAGAATAATACGGAATGCTACTTTTTAAGTAAAAAATAAGAAGTTTTTGTACAATTAAGGTAAAGTGATATTAAAACTGAAACATGATGGACGTATACAAAGTGGTATAAAACTCTCAACACTCCTTGTGACAGCTGAGAGTACGTTATGATGAAGGCACAAAAATGAATACAACTTTACCCTTGTTCTTAGATCCTGTCAAGGTCCCCACCTGTTACGATCTCAAGTATAAAGGGATGAAAAATGTGCCTGGTACTTTAAGGGAGAACTTTTTATGTATTGCAAGTGCCACTGCATGTTATGACCATCAGGTCTAAAGAAATATCCTATTTCTGGGCGGTCACCAAGAAGGTCTATAAAAAGGGAACCAAAATTAAACAATTTACTGATGAAGATTAAAACTTACAAATTAATACAAAAAGAAAAAGGTAAATTTTTACTTTAGGACACACGAGTCTCCAGGGGTTGACCAATGTGTTTTCCAGTGTATGTTGGTGTTTTAAACGAATCTGACCATCATTTTTGTCGAAAACTGAACCGCATAATCGAGGTGCGGACTGACTAGCACAAGATTTAGGTGCAATAAGACCTCTGCACTCTTATTACTTACACTTCTAGATAATAAACCCAATACTCCGTTTGCCTTATTACGAACATTAAAGCACCGTTTTCTAGGCTGTAGGTCCGGGCTTACAAGTACCCCTAGGTCTCTTTCACAAGTCGACTTCTCTAGGTTGATGTTGTTAAGGCTGTACACATTGACAGTATTTGTTCTTCCAATATTAAATATGCTGTACTTGCTGGTGTTGAATTTCATTTGCCATTTTCTGACCACCCCTGCAGTTTATATAAATCCTCCTGTAGTGCATTTGGATGCTGCCCTGAATTAATCTGCCGCCCTATTTTGGTGTCATCCGCAAACTTGCTTATGTCACTGCTCATCCCAGTATCTAGATCGTTTATGCAGATTATGAACAAGAGTGGGCCCGGTACTGACCCCTGGGGAGCCCCACTGGTTACACAGCCCCACTCAGATTTAACATCATCTACACTAACCCTCTGTGTTCTATCGTTGAGCCATGATTTTATCCAATTTAAAACTTTCCCCTCGATTCCATGAACCTTAACTTTTCTCAGAAGCCTCTGATGCGGTACTCTGTCAAACGCTTTGCTAAAGTCTTAAGTAAATAACATCGAAATTATCGTCATTATCTACTACCTCGAAGAATTTCTTAAAAAAGTCAGACTAGATTTTCCCTTTGTAAACCCACGTGGAGAGTCGTAGGTTAATTTGTTTTTCTCTAAATGCGATCGGATGCTATTTGCTATAAATGATTCAAGAAATTTCCCCACTACTGACGTCAGACTTATAAGCGGGTAATTTGACGCTGATGCTCTGTCTCCCTTTGTGAATATGGGTACTACATTTGCCTGTTTCCACAAGACTGGCACAACTCCCGTGTCTAATGATTTGGTAAATAAATTTACGAGGGGCCGCTAATCTGTTCCTTACACTCTTTCAAAACTCAAGGGAAAATTTCATCCGGCCCTGGGGATTGGTCTTTAATTTATTTATCTTCTTAAGAACATCCCCTTTTCTGATAGTGATATTCTTTAATTACTCTTCTTCATTTACCCTAAATATCAGTTCCACCTCTGGATTTTCCTCGTGAATTTCTTCTGTGAAAACTGATAAGAAGTAGCGGTTTAATGCTTTGCTTATTTTCTCAATATCATCGATCACTTCCCCTCTCTCTGACTTTAAAGACCACACTTTGTCCAGGACCTTTGTCCTATATACCTGGAAAAATCCCTTGGGATTCGCCTTGGATTCTCTTGCTAGCCTGATTTCGAAGTCCCTGTTTGCCTTCCTTACATTTTTTTTAACATTCCTAGATAGTTCATTATACCTATTTCTGAGCTGCTCCTTCCCTCCATTAAAAAAAAAAAATATTATATATATATATATATATATATATATATATATATATATATATATATATATATATATATATATATATATATATATATATATATATATATATATGTGTGTGTTTGTCCACACAAGAATCTCGGAAACAACTTTACCGATCTGTCGTGATGATGGGTGTTATATGTAGTGATGATGGATGATGTTATATGTAGTGATGATGGATGGTGTTATATGTAGTGATGATGGATAGTGTTATATGTATTGATGATGGATGGAGTTATATGTAGTGATGATAGATTGTGTTATATGTAGTGATGATGGATGGTGTTATATGTAGTGATGATACATTGTGTTATATGTAGTGATGATGGATGGTGTTATATGTAGTGATGATAGATTGTGTTATATGTAGTGATGATGGATGGTGTTATATGTAGTGATGATGGATGGTGTTATATGTAATGATGATGGGTGGTGTTATATGTAGTGATGATTAGACACTCAAATAATAACAGTTTAATGCTATACAAATATACTTTGCATGGTGAAACTTACATACACCGTTAATGAACTATTGATGGAAGAAGACGTTTTGGGGACTGAACAGTGAGACAATGTGGAGCCTCCTGGAGGGTGGCGTCCTATCGTGGCCTAGCGGATGAGCCGCCTGGAGGGCGGCGAGTCTGCTAGTTTCATATAAATTTAAATCGTAGCTGGGATGCTTCCTTTGGAAAAATCAAATGCGTTTGGACGAAAATATTTCTTGCAATAACGATACCTCGGTCAACATTTCGCATGCGTGATGCACAGAGAACATCTCCCAGACGAAGACCGAAAACTATTTAAAATACATTAAATTCAACTGTATCGCTATTAAGACATTTCCGCCATGTATTTATGGGGAACAAAAAGCTCAGAATAACAAGATCTAAATGTTTCAGTAGTTTATAACTTTCTGGGGCGCCATGTCCGAAAGTAAAATAATACCAAGAGAAAAACGATCACACTTTACGTTACAATAAACTATGAAATTAGTACACATCACTTAAAACTATGTATACAAATACCTATACCAAGATCACTACCAATACCACCTTGTTACATATCCACATATGTGTTTGAGGGAAGAACCGGCTGAAACGTGTTTATAGGGAAAAACAATACAGTACACACGGTAGAGGAGGTTGAGAAGATCTATTCTCCCTGTCAATGCTCAGCCTTCTGTTGATCTAGGGGAATGGAGTCCCAACACTGAGGACACACACAGGGGGCACCACAGCCAAGTCCCAGGGGAGCAGCCCACCTAGGCGTTGAGTAGCTTGTGGCCAACTGGCTCACACTACTCTGCCGGCTTCCCACCAACCTTTGGGAGTGGCGACAGGGATGATTCGAACAGAGGTGAACCAGGGTTGTTCGTGGTCTCTGCTTCAAGACTCATACAGAGAGGGTAAGGGCTCCTTGGGTCGTAACACAACCTATCAAGTGCAGACGGAGCAGCACGGTCCGGGCTCGCCGTTGCACCTACCTCGCCCTTCGGCTTAGCTCCTCGTAAATCCATTTTGGGCCCAATGATGGTGGTGTTCTGCGGTGGAAAACCAGCTGGGCGGGGTCATGGTGAGGATAGGGGCTACCAAGGAATGAGGGCGAACGTCTGGGCCGTTGGCTGGGCCCCAGAGTAGGTGGCTAGTTCCCAACGCCTGTGTTCACGAATTTACCCTAGTTTACTGACCTTCATCCATCTCCCAACTAGTGTGGAGGTCGTCCCAGTCTCCAAGGCTCTTGGTCGAGAGGAACCTGTGGGTGGAGGGAGTTCAGACCTTGGCCAGTCCAATACTGTACTTAAGAACATTCAGTCAAAATCATGAACTCTGATCTAGAAGAACAGAGAAATGCAGACACACCTGGTAGTTGTAATATTAGTAAATATGACAAATTTGGTGACAAGAGGTACTGGTATGGTCAGCATAAGGACAGAATCAGGCAATGCGATGTAGTCATGGCCAGAATTAGGCTAGGATACAGACACATCTGGCAAGTTAGTGATGCTGTACCCATACCGGAACACTCGGCATGTAAACTTGTGATAAACCTTTTAGTCCAAGAGCCCAGGCACTTTTAATCATGTGTCTGAGGCCAAACGGTTTGAGGGTCGTTTCTGAATCAGAATTTTATGCCGAATCTGAAAATCCATTTCTTAATTGCCGCAGCTGCTGCGTTTTTGGAGAAAAACAGCGTTTTTTGTTGTTTTCGCACCTTATTTTGGGGAAAAGTATAAAACAACGATTTTACTTCGTGGAGTTATTAAATATCCATTTATACTAGCATGTAGGGTATCAAAGTACAGATATTATCTTTTTGAACGCACATACATCAAAATAATACATGTAAGCTGGGTATCCATGGTAACAAGAGCTCTTTTGTGAAAAAAAAACCAGTTCTTTAATCGGTGCAGTCAGTGATTTCTCATGAAGGATGTATCGTCTATAATGTCACTGTGATACTGATCTTGTAAATTGGTTATAACCTCTGTATAACACTTATAGCAATACTTATTGCGAGTATGTGACTGCTATAGAATATTGACAGTAAAGTTTTCTCCACCCCCTGTCAGATTTTGCTGCCAAGACAAAAAATCTGGTTAAATGTCGTCCCATAGTTCCTGTCCTCAGGTTATGGTTACCTTAGGCAGAAGTGTACATAAACTGAATCCCAGTTTTATGCAGTATACCATAATTGTAACTTATGAATTTGGTGTACTAAATAAAGCGCCAACAAGGCATGTTCCTTAGACTCTCATGGCCTAATTGTTATAATGTAGGAAAACTTAGACAAACTGTTCTGATATGTCTCCAAAACATATTCCAATAAAATTTGTAGTGTCACAAATTAGTCAGAGTACTGTGACTCATGAGAGGAGGAACAGTACTCCGTTTCATCTTCCTCCTCATTAGCCATATCTGTACCCACGTTATCATCAATGTGGAGGCATACATCTTCTGGGACCTGTTGCCCTTCAAACCAGTTAATAACATAGCGACCGTTCTCTAGCAGCCATCCATTTTCTTCTGGAGCCCACTTGTACGATTCTGGGGTAATTGCGTTTTTCCACATTGATGCTACCAGATTTGTACGCTTCAATTTCTCCAAGAGCACAGATTTGCATGGAGGCAAATTACTAGGGTCGGTTCCTTTGATTTTATGCAAAGGCTGAGATTTTTGTTTTGGTGCAAAATGCTGATCAAATAGCATATGTCTGGCTGTATTCACTGATGTTAGGTTGGGCTTCCCATACATGCTACAAAGGCCTCCATGTCTGTTAACAGATCTGATGATATGTGAGCTGAATCTCCCAATTTGGCGAATGCTGCGATGAACCTTTGTTCCTTTTCCATTAAAGCCAAAGGGCGGACTTTACCTTTGCGTGCAAAACTAGCTGTGTAGTCACATCCTGTGAAGGCATGGAGTCCTGACAGGGCACCACACAAGGCTGTGAGCTAACTGGGATACATCTATATATCGCCTGGTGTTGTTAGTACTTACACCAACGTCGAGCCATAGCTGTCCTGGTATGACATGGGCATGCGTAAGCAAAATTATAAGAACATCAGTGTCAGAGGACCGGATAATGATGTTACCACCTTTGTAGGACTCGCACATATGCTTAACATGCCAGATCAACCGAGTATCTGCCTCCTCGTGGTTGCAGACCAGGCTGGGGACCTCTTGCACGTGAATACTGTCATCCTTTACATCATATTGTTAGGCTTTGTCATCCAGTCCTACAAATAGCGTGTAGCCTCGGATCTGCTCAATGTATGATGTTCTCTTCCATTCCTTTACAAGGAAGTGTAGGAGGGCTGTTTTGAAATTCGAGGACTTGAGCGAGGCATTGAAATCCTTTGGGCGCTTCTGGTCAGGACCAGAGATAATGAAGTTGGTATGTGTAGCATCAGATCCACGGATACCATGCTCGATATCTTTGATGGATGGGGTTTTGTATGAATCACATACAAAGTCTACCCTTTTGGCAAATCCCAACAACCGTGTCAGAACAATTATAATGTAGTATTTTTTCCCCTTTTTTTATAAAGGGGTGGGAGTAATACAGAAAAATAACAACAACAACCATATATTCATGCTATGCTTGAATATTTTTCAACAATTCAATCAATCAACAATAATACAATATGATATATACATGTATCTTAGGGGATCCGTGAGAAATAATGGACAAATGTTCTCATTTTTTGGCAAATAGCACTCCTGTAACCATGGATACTGAGCTTACATGTATTATTTTTAATGCCTCTGTGTTCAACAACATAATATCTTTATTTTGATACCATACATGCTAGTATAAATGGATATTTAATAACTCCACGAAGTAAAAACATTGTTTTATACTTTTCCCCAAAATAAGGTGCGAAAACAACAAAAAACACTGTTTTCTCCAAAAACGCAGCAGCTGCGGCAATTAAGAAATGGATTTTCAAATTCAGCATAAAATTCTGATTCAGAAACGACCCTCAAACCTTTTGGCCTCAGACACATGATTAAAAGTGCCTGGGCTCTTGGACTATTTAAAGCATACACTTGAACACTATATTATTGAATGTAACACTGTCAAAGACTTCAGGCCACCTGACTTATTGTATTATAAACTTTGTAATTATTACATTGAATCAGGAGTGCTTGAGGACATTCTTGCGACTTAACCAAAATTTGCTAGTTCACACAGATTATTCTTCAAATAGAATATGAATTTTAATATATATGAACCACTGTCCTGTTTGGTAGTGAACAGTGATATCACCCACATGACCCTGACCTATATATACTGTTAATGAATATGGCCTATTTCTTTGTGTATTGTTATGCCATAACTTAGCAAATTGAATTACATTAAAGATGAATATAATACACCTTTTCACATATACGTTGAGACATGTTATATACCTATATGACAAATTTCATAACCGAATGACAGAACACATATCGAATGACACTCTAAAATTACTGTTGGTGGTCTGTCATTCTCCAATTGTTACATTCTCAAACTATATGTAGAATGTCGGTTTATTGTTCACGGCTGTCAATTTCATAACTTAAGTCAATCATTTCCGTTAGAATGAACGAACAGTTATTTTAGATTGTCATTCGATATGTGTTCTGTCATTCGGTTATGAAATTTATCAAATAGTTATGTAATAATGTCTCAACGTATATGTGAAAAGGTGTAATGAGGGTGCACACGGCACAACAAAAAACAAATTGCCAAATCGACACAACTTAGCCATAATATTTATCACCTAAAATTTAATATTACTTCAATACACGACAACAATGTTAAATGCGAAATTTCATGGGTTCACTCACAGCCCTCTTTACCCCAACAGTTCAGGAGTGAAGGTTTCGAATTATACACATCACGAAAAGTTAAATAAAATCTAATAATAAAAGTTGACCATAATAAGTGTGCAGGTTACATCATGAACAGATAAACTAAAGCAGGAGAATAAAGACTAAACAATCCTTAATAAACCACTAATATATGCACAGTAAATAAACAAACCACTTTGTAACGTCACCATTGATTGCACTTTACAAAATAAATAATAGAGCAGCACTGAATAGATAATACTCAACTAAACCTTATTTGAAAAGGTCTCCACCACCGACAAACTCAAACGTCCTTCCACCTCCAAGGCCAGCCAATGACTGACAAAGTTCCATACCCTAGGGGACTAAAAGCCTAACACTAATAGTAAACAACTCCCACATTAAGCTGCAAAAATATCTAAATACATACAGAAACATTCTAATGTATCAAGTACCAGTCCTGCTCACATATAATATTTCACTATGCCAAACGCAACGCAATAATGTACATTACGCCATGAACCTATGTTATGGGTGGCTCTCAACTGGCTCAGCCATGTTAACAGTTGTTACTATCCGCTAATTGTATTTCTGACTAAATAATCGGCAAAAAATTAATTCAGCGAGAATTGATAGCACACTCAGTATCAAAACCTGACTGAATTACTCGGAATAGGTGAACTGTACTATAAGCTTTGCCAGTAAATTTGTTAACCATAATCACAGATGCACTGTTAAATTCCTGTTCCCACCTACTGAGTATGTCTCCTCCAAATTCACTGTAGACCAGGGAGGACACACAACAACACCCACCCCCTGCTACTACCAGACACTACTACAACTACCACCACTTACAGTACACTACAACAACTTCTATCACCAATCCTATTAGGATTATTTTACACACATGCACTCGCTACAGCTCTAGTGAAGAATATTTCAGAGAATAAGAAATTATACATATTCCTTGACAATACAGCCAGGTAAATTATCACTACAACATATTACAACACCGTAATTACTACATCATTACAACATCACAACATTATAACCATAAAAAAATGTTCACTGCAACATCATCCCTTGATCAAAGTCAACACCGCCATCATAACAACAGCATCATTACTAAAACATCAATACATCACTACACCAGATATAAAACTACAACATCATCACTACAACATAATCACTACACCAGATATAAAACTACATCATCATCACTACACCAGATATAAAACTACATCATCACTACACCAGATATAAAACTACAACATCATCACTACACCAGATAAAAAACTACATCATCACTACAACATATAAGACTACATCATCACTACACCAGATATAAAACTACAACATCATCACTACACCAGATATAAAACTACAACATCATCACTACACCAGATATATAACGACAACATCATCACTACACCAGATATAAAACTACATCATCACTACACCAGATATAAAACTACAACATCATCACTACAACATATAAGACTACATAATCACTACACCAGATATATAACTACAACATCATCACTACACCAGATATAAAACTACAACATCATCACTACACCAGATATATAACTACAACATCATCACTACAACATATAAGACTACATCATCACTCCACCAGATATAAAACTACAACATCATCACTACAACATATAAGGCTACATCATCACTACACCAGATATAAAACTACAACATCATCACTACACCAGATATAAAACTACATCATCATCACTACACCAGATATAAAACTACAACATCATCACTACACCAGATATAAAACTACATCATCACTACACCAGATATAAAACTACATCATCACTACACCAGATATAAAACTACAACATCATCACTACAACATATAAGACTACATCATCACTACAACATATAAGACTACATCATCACTACACCAGATATAAAACTACAACATCATCACTACACCAGATATATAACTACAACATCATCACTACACCAGATATAATACTACATCATCACTACACCAGATATAAAACTACAACATCATCACTACAACATATAAGACTACATCATCACTACAACATATAAGACTACATCATCACTACACCAGATATAAAACTACAACATCTTCACTACACCAGATATAATACTACATCATCATTACACCAGATATAAAACTACAACATCATCACTACACCAGATATAAAACTACATCATCACTACACCAGATATAAAACTACAACATCATCACTACACCAGATATAATACTACATCACTACACCAGATATAAAACTACATCATCACTACACCAGATATAAAACTACATCATCACTACACCAGATATAATACTACATCATCATTACACCAGATATAAAACTACAACATCATCACTACACCAGATATAATACTACATCATCACTACACCAGATATAAAACTACATCACTACACCAGATATAAAACTACATCATCACTACACCAGATATAAAACTACATCATCATCACTACACCAGATATAAAACTACTACATCATCACTACAACATATAAGACTACATCATCACTACACCAGATATATAACTACAACATCATCACTACACCAGATATAAAACTACAACATCATCACTACACCAGATATAATACTACATCATCATTACACCAGATATAAAACTACAACATCATAACTACACCAGATATAAAACTACAACATCATCACTACAACATATAAGACTACATCATCACTACACCAGATATAAAACTACAACATCATCACTACAACATATAAGACTACATCATCACTACACCTGATATAAAACTACAACATCATCACTACAAAAGATATAAAACTACAACATCACTATAACATATAAGACTACATCATCACTCCACCAGATATAAAACTACAACATCATCACTACACCAGATATAAAACTACAACATCATCACTACAACATATAAGACTACATCATCACTACACCTGATATAAAACTACAACATCATCACTACACCTGATATAAAACTACAACATCATCACTACAAAAGATATAAAACTACAACATCACTACAACATATAAGACTACATCATCACTACACCAGATATAAAACTACAACATCATCACTACACCAGATATAAAACTACATCATCATCACTACACCAGATATAAAACTACATCATCACTACACCAGATATAAAACTACATCATCACTACAACATATAAGGCTACATCATCACTACACCAGATATAAAACTACAACATCATCACTACAACATATAAGGCTACATCATCACTACACCTGATATAAAACTACAACATCATCACTACACCTGATATAAAACTCCATCATCACTACAACATATAAGGCTACATCATCACTACACCAGATATAAAACTACAACATCATCACTACAACATATAAGGCTACATCATCACTACACCTGATATAAAACTACAACATCATCACTACACCTGATATAAAACTACATCATCACTACAACATATAAGGCTACATCATCACTACACCTGATATAAAACTACATCATCACTACACCAGATATAAAACTACAACATCATCACTACAACATATAAGGCTACATCATCACTACACCTGATATAAAACTACAACATCATCACTACACCTGATATAAAACTACATCATTACTACAACATATAAGACTATATCATCACTACACCAGATATAAAACTACATCATCACTACACCAGATATAAAACTACATCATCACTACAACATATAAGGCTACATCATCACTACACCAGATTTAAAACTACATCATCTTCACTACACCAGATATAAAACTACATCATCATCACTACAACATATAAGACTACAACATCACTACACCAGATATAAAACTGCAACATCATCGCTACACCAGATATAAAACTACATCATCACTACACCAGATGTAAAACTACAACATCATCACTACACCAGATATAAAACTACAACATCATCACTACACCAGATATAAAACTACAACATCATCACTACACCAGATATAAAACTACAACATCTTCACTACAACATATAAGACTACATCATCGCTACACCAGATATAAACTACAATATCATTACATCTACACTACAGCACATCTACACTACAGCAGAACATTACATCACTATCACTATACTATAAGTCACTCTTTTCTTGTGAATCTTTTGTCACATGTGAAAATTCCAACCGTATTATATATTCAGTTACACTTTACCCCCCGAAAAAAAAGTTGGCCTCATTAGCTTCATCTCAATAACTTTCCAAATAAGATGGCAGAAGAGATGACTAGCTACCAAGAGGGATCACACCTGGTGGAGTTCGGTTTTGCCGACTTTCAAAAAATGTTCAAAAAGACCGGTATTTTGGGCGAAGGGGTCAGTGGCGAAGTATTGCTGGGAGAGTTTTTCAACAGACCTGCCTGCGCTAAAATAGGAGTAAGCCATGGCGTCAACAAGATCTTTAAAAGTGAGATAGAAAACAATTTAAAAGTAAATGGCGCTGGTGGATCCCCCATCCTGCTGGGGTCATGCATCGATTACCCGGTAATGATCTTCTCAGTCTGCCAGGGTCAATCACTGTACGACATTATCGATAATTTATTTATTTTATCTCCCACCCGGTCGATAAACCTCTTCCTACCCATAGCTGAAGGCCTAACCGAGGTACACAGCCGGGGTATCATCCATAATGACATTAAAGGGGATAATGTTCTGCTGGAGAAGAATCCCGATGGATCCTTCACCTCCCACCTTATCGACTTTGGCTTATCAAGAGTCGAAGGTGGCCACCTGACCTTACGCTGCAACCCGTACGGGAGCCATTACGCCCCCGAGCTATTTAAAGGTCAACCCTGCACCCCGGCCAGCGACATTTATTCGCTTGCAGTGATGATCTCCGACACCCAAAACACCTTTGACAACCTCTGGCCGCCAGGGGTTAAAGACCTGTGCAAGAAAATGCTCTGCCGCAGCCCACAGCACCGCCCAAGTCTCGCTAAGGTGATTGACGTTTTTAAGCAGTCCCTGGAGGAGCTCTCCCTTGAGGTGCTCTCCCCCTCCAAGACACACCAGTGATACAACATGTACAGTAGGCCTATATATCAGATGCCACTGAGAGCTCATGCTCTCACTTGGCTCAGCCATGTCAATACCGTCACAATAGTCCATTCTGTATATTATTATGGTTAAATAAACGGTTAAATATAAATATTATCAATATGAATATCCTCCTCCTCGACCCACCTCTCCTCTTCCTCCTCCACGCACCAACAGCCTTTGTAAGAGATAAACACACCATTACTCCTTCTACAGCTACTACTGTTTAGTAGGAATAGTAATAGTTTCATTTTTGCATTGTACCTGTAAATAAATGAAATAAATAAATAAATAAATTTTAACCTACAACTCAGAAATTGACTTTTTATCCTTTACACATGAGCGTGACTAATGATGTTCTACCACAGTTGACAGATCACCTGAAGACTTGTACCTGATCATTAAATACCTTAACGCTAACCGAATATAACCCAATCCAGCCTAACATAACTCAACCCAAACCAACCTACCAGAGCATTACATAACAACCTAACCTAACCCAGCCTAACATAAGAATGGAGGAAACTGCAGCGGGCCTATTGGCCCATACTGGGCAGTCCCATTTACACCCAACCCCTATTGCTCATATATCCATCCAACCTGTTTGAAGCTATCCAGCGTATTCGAGTTAATGATGGTGTTTGGTAACTTGTTCCACTCGTCCACTACTTTATTTCCAAACCAATGTTTACCAATTTCGCGCCTAAATCTAAATTTGCCTAATTCAAAACCATTGTTACGATTTCGCTCCTGGTTGGATAGATCGAGTACAATTTGTAATGTCACTTTGTTTATCCCGGACTTCCATTTATACAACTCTATCTTATTGCCCCACACTCTACGTCTCTCGAGGTAGTGCAAAATAAGACGCTTTAACCTTAAGGGTAGGCTTCAGGATATCGTGTGGCAGCACACATTGTCAACACATATTGATTTCCTTTACGAGTTTGGGCAGAGAGCCTACACAGTCAATTAAAATTTTTTCAAATGGCTCAAACTACAGTAATGTGTTTTAATTGAGCTGGAGGAATGACTTGGTTGGGTTTACCCACCACCTGACATACATGGCAAGATTATACAAACGTAGTGACGCTATTCTTTATGTCCGGCCAATAGTAATGTTAAAGTAGTTTCTTATTGTCTTGAGAATTCCTAAACGTCCGGAAGTCCCTCGTGGGCCAACTCCACCAGAGACTTACGAATCGACTTGGGAACTACAATTTGATGTGTCAGACCACGTATCTAAGTTATTTAACTCTGGAGGTCTATACATTCTCATCAAGATTCCAATATTTAAATAAAAACAAGTGGTTTTGGTAGAGGGTTTACCGTCTACTTTAACGAGTCTACCCTTAGCCAAAGCGAGACCATCATCTTGAGCTTTGAGTTGAACTGAAGGGAGAACGTTTGCAAGTGGGGTTTCTGGGATCTTGTGACTGCACATACAGGAAAGAGATGCAGTTTCTCTTTATCCAACCGTTCAGTGGGGCTTTTTGACAATGGTTTTTCAACAACTTTTAAGTTTGGAACCACTAAACTTCCTGCTAAATCATTTCCCCAAATCAAACTTACGCCCCTTAATGGGAAGTTCTTTCTTTCTGATGCCAACTTTGACTTCGCCCTTTACAATATCACAGTTCAAGACAATTTGGCTTGGCTTAATAAGGGTTAAGCAGACAAGGCTTGCAGAATCACACTCTCCGGTTTACCCTTTCTCAATTCCTGGAAGGCTTTCTTTGAATAAGATGCTTTGAGCAGCCCCCGTGTCTAAGAATTGAGGACTTTTTGAGATGCTAGTATGTTTACATTGGTCACAGGTTTAAGGTTCTTTAAGGCTTCTCCAGATTTAACCTGGGAAGGGTTAGTCGGGCTTTTGCTTTGACCTGCTTTACATTTAGGATCACGACACTTCTCTATGGTGTGACCAGGTTTTCTATAATAGGAACATATTAAAAAGGGGTTCTGACTGCCATTGTTCGATTTACCACCAGCGGAACCAGGGCTTTCACTAGAGGAGGACTTTACATTGGATGGCTTATTTCTGTCTCTGTTCGCAAAAGATCTCTGTATTAGAGCGAAAGAATCGGCTATTTGGGAAGCTTTTATGAGCTCTGGCTCTCTTTTCCCTACGAGCATCAAGATATTAAAAGGTAACTTCTGATTACACTCTTCCAGTACAATAAGTGTAATAAGTTCTAAGAACGTGGTCGTTTCCGTCGCTTTTGAGCCATTTTTTACACATTCTAAGTTTGTTAGTAAGGAACTCTACGCAAGTACTGGCAAGGTTTTTGGTGTAGGACTTAAATCGGTCTATATGCTTCTGGAGTTATCGAGTTAGCGTCTAGAATTCTCTTCTTGACTAATTCGTAATCATCTACCGTGTCAAAATTTGAAAATATGAGTGCAGCTTAGTCAACAAGCTTAGCCTGGAGACGCCAGGTCCATTCCTCTTTGGGCCATTTTGAATGTTCCACAAATTTCTCAAATGTTCGGAAAGTTCTGTCAGGATCGTCTTCATTAAAATTGGGGACTAACGAAATATTCTTTGCTAAGTTTAAAGAACTACGTTTATCATCTACTTCGACTTATTCTACTTCAATTTTTTCACGCTCTAATTGCACTTCCCTGTTCTTAAGTTCGAACTGAAGTTATGTCTTTATCTTGGAGAGCGAGTTGAAGTTCCAATTGAAAACGTCTTTCTGCTTTTCCTTGAAGTTCGGCTCTCAACTTTTCTCTCTCAAATTCAAGTCTGTCAGCGGACCATGAAGTGGTTGTTCTTACTCTAGTCACGCTTGCCACGTCATCTTTATCAACTTGAAATGAGTGACTCATGGGAATTAAAACCTCAAATGGTAGTTTCCTCAGGAATTCCTGTAGACGCTAACTCCCAACAACGGTATTTTTAAGTACTTCTTCAGTCACTGAACTGATGAACGGAATGTTAAAAAACTTTTTGATTACCCGATCCTTAAGTTTGTCAAAAAAATGGTTTTCACAAAAATCCTTTAGTTCAAATTGTTTAGAGGCCATTTTAAACTTAACACTGGATAGCGAAAGTTAATTACATAAAAATAAAGCTAAGATGTCACCACTAACCAGTCACAAGTATGAAATATTAAAATTTTCGGGGACAAGTTAAGGTTGACGTCAAAACTTCCACTCGCTAACTGGGACTAGAAGAACGAAAATGTTCCAAAATGTCTTAAGTGAGTAACATTTCAGTCAGGATATGACATTAAAAATTCCAGTCAATTTCAGAAAAGCAAATGGAATGAATGTTTATCAGACCACAGCTTACAGCCTAGAGAAATACAACACATATAACAGTAAGTAGATGAGCAGGTGTACACCCATAAGGTGCACAGCCTACAGTGACAGCAAGGCCTGTCCCAGGAGGCAAGGCCACAAAGTACTTAAGTTAACAGTGAGATATGACCGTGTTAAGGAAACCATACCTTGCCAAGACACACCTGGGCGGTAATAATTAGGAAGCATTACCGACCTGGGAAATGACCACACACCTGGGCAAACACAACTGTCCAGATCTAACCAGTTTAGTGTTAATTGGGAGAGGTCATCTGCCGGCTGGAGATCTCCAATATATAGGCTCTGCACCCTCTTCCACGCGTCATTCTCATTCAGTCATTCTTATTCCGACGATTTTCAAAACACTATCGACGGAGTCACGCTCGTCACTACTCAGGTGGGGAGGGAGACTTTCCTCCCTAGCACCGCGTCTCCAGCTAGCAGGGTCTCCCATAGAAGACATAGTTCAGCAGCACCTGCTGGGCCTCCCTCAGGTTACATGTGAGTCTTTGTCAGAGCTATCCATAGGGTGAGTTACTTACGGTGGGAAATGTAGCCGTTTCATGTGGTGTCCGAGAGTCTGTGTCTAGTAACGTAAATATAATGTCCTAGTAACTTCGATATAATATGCTATTAATGTGTCTGTGTCATTGAGTGAATAATAAATAGCTGTACCATTAGAGGTTAGGTTTAGAAGATTCTCCCTAAGAACGTAATATCAAGGTTAAGTAACTAGCCGGCCACGCTACCACACTTCCTCTCTTTACATCCCACAACTAAATATTCTATCTATACTTTCTGCCTCTAAATCCACCCATTACACAAATACTTAATCGAAAGAGCAGAGAAACGAGGCAGAATAGTGATAGCAAGGACAACCTTTATCGTTGTGTTATCTTACTATGCCTGACCAAAGTCATAACACGAGAACAATCCCAAGGAATATAAGTAGAAAAGAGAAAAGGGTTACAGCATAAAATAAATATTCGGTCGATTCCCTAATCTTACTTACAAACACAATGGTGGTGATTGTCTAGGTCTACGATAGTTTTGTATGCTAAGTAGACAACAAACTAAGGTTTTCTCAACTTAAACTTAGGACGTTATGAAACCCAAAAATACAAGTTAAGCGGAAGAAGTAGAGCGAGCGTTTCACCTCCTCACTACACGAGTCGTAAGGATATGAGAAAACGAATCCGGATATATACCTTACCGACTGAGAATTCGAACATTATGACTCGCTTCTGCCAATCGTGTGGTTATAATGACAAATTTAGCAAAAAAGGTCCATCAGACCCAAGCAATATCAACTAATACAATGCAAACCTATAAAGAATAATACGGAATGCTACTTTTTAAGTAAAAAATAAGAAGTTTTTGTACAATTTAGGTAAAGTGATATTAAAACTGAAACATCATGGACGTATACAAAGTGGTATAAAACTATCAACACTCCTTGTGACAGCCGAGAGTACGTTATGATGAAGGCACAAAAATGAATACAACTTTACCCTTGTTCTTAGATCCTGTCAAGGTCCCCACCTGTTACGATCTCAAGTATAAAGGGATGAAAAATGTGCCTGGTACTTTAAGGGAGAACTTGTTATGTATTGCAAGTGCCACTGCATGTTATGACCATCAGGTCTAAAGAAATATCCTATTTCTGGGCGGTCACCAAGAAGGTCTATAAAAAGGGAACCAAAATTAAACAATTTACTGATGAAGATTAAAACTTACAAATTAATACAAAAAGAAAAAGGTAAATTTTTACTTTAGGACACACGAGTCTCTAGGGGTTGACCAATATGTTTTCCAGTGTATGTTGGTGTTTTAAACGAATCTGACCATCATTTTTGTCGAAAACTGAACCGCATAATCGAGGTGCGGTCTGACTAGCACAAGATTTAGGTGCAATAAGACCTCTGCACTCTTATTATTTACACTTCTAGATATAAAACCCAATACTCTGTTTGCCTTATTACGAACATTAACGCACTGTTTTCTAGGCCGTAGGTCCGTGCTTACAAGTTCCCCTGAGTGTCTTTCACAAGTCGACTTCTCTAGGTTGATGTTGTTAAGGCTGTATACATTGACAGTATTTGTTCTTCCAATATTAAATATGCTGCACTTGCTGGTGTTGAATTTCATTTGCCATTTTCTGACCACCCCTGCAGTTTATATAAATACTCCTGTAGTGCATTTGGATGCTGCCCTGAATTAATCTGCCGCCCTATTTTGGTGTCATCCGCAAACTTGCTTATGTCACTGCTCATCCCAGTATCTAGATCATTTATGCAGATTATGAACAAGAGTGGGCCCGGTACTGACCCCTGGGGAGCCCCACTGGTTACACAGCCCCACTCAGATTTAACATCATCTACACTAACCCTCTGTGTTCTATCGTTGAGCCATGATTTTATCAAATTTATAACTTTCCCCTCGATACCATGAACCTTAACTTTTCTCAGAAGCCTCTGATGCGGTACTCTGTCAAATGCTTTGCTAAAGTCTTAAGTACATAACATCGTAATTATCGTCATTATCTACTACCTCGAAGACTTAAAAAAGTCAGACTAGATTTTTCCTTTGTAAACCCACGTTGAGAGTCGTAGATTAATTTGTTTTTCTCTAAATGCGATCGGATGCTATTTGCTATAAATGATTCAAGAAACTTCCCCACTACTGACGTCAGACTTATAAGCGGGTAATTTGACGCTGATGCT
>NW_024756311.1:0-25352 GCF_018991925.1 Homarus americanus
ATATCCCCTTATTGTGTATAACAAAGTTCCCGGGTCGAGTATAGTAATGTCCCCTGATCGAGTATAACAAAGGCCCCTCATCGAGTATAACAAAGCCCCCCAGATCGAATACTACAAAGTCCCCAGATCGAATATAACAAAGTCCCCTGGTCGAGGAAAACAAAGCCCCCTGATCGAGTATAACAAAGTCCCCTGATCGAGTATAACAAAGTCCTCTGGCTGACCATAACAAAGGCCCCTGGTCGAATATAACAAAGTCCCTATTCGAATATAACAAAGCCCCTGATCGAATATAACAAAGTCCTCTGGTCAAATATATGAAAGTTCCCTAATCGAATATAACAAAGCCCCCTCATCGAGTATAACAAAGGCCACTGGTCGAGCATAACAAATCACCCTGGTCGAGCATAAAAGAGCCCCCTCATCGAGTATAAGAAAGTCCCCTGATCAAGTATATCAAACCCCCCTGGTCGAGTATAATAATGGCCCTGATCGAGTATAACAAAGTTCCCGGGTCGAGTATAGTAATGTCCCCTGATCGAGTATAACGAAGGCCCCTCATCGAGTATAACAAAGTCCCCTTATCGAGTTTAACAAATTCCCCTGGTTCGAGTATAACAAAAGCCTCTGATATAGTATAAGAAAGGCCCCTGATCGAGTTTAACAAAGTACAATGATTGAGCATAACAAAGGCCCCTGGTCGAGTATAACAAAGCCCCCTGATCGAGTATATCAAAGTCCCCTGATCGAGTATAAAAAAGACCCCTAATCGAATATAGTAATGTCCCCCTGATCGAGTATAACAAAGTCCCCTGATCGAGTATAACAAAGTCCACTGGTCGAGTATAACAAAGTCCCCTAATCGAGTATAAGAAAGTCCTTCTTATCGAGTATAACAAAGTCCCCTGTTCGAGTATAACAAAGGCCCTTGATCGAGTATAATAAAGGGCCCTGATCGAGTATAACAAAAACCCTTATCGCACATAAAAAAGTCCCCTGATTGAGTTAAACAAAGTCCCCTGGTCGAGTATAACAAAGTCCCCTGGTCGAGTATAATAAAGGCCCCTCATCGAGTATAACAAAGTCCTCTGATCGAATATAAAAAAGTCCCCTGATCGAGTAAAACAAAGTCCCCTGATCTTGTATAACAAAGTCGTCTAATCGAGTATAACAAAGGCCACTGGTCAAGCATAACAAAGGACCTTGGTCGAGCATAACAAAGTCCCCTTATCGAGTATAACAAAGCCCAATCATCGAGTATAACAAAGTCCCTTGATCGAGTACAAAAAAGTCCCCTAATCGAGTATATTAAAGCCCCCTCATCGAGTATAACAAAGTCCCCTAATCGAGTATAACAAAGTCCCCTATTCGAGTATAACGAAGGCCCCTGATCGAGTATAACAAAGTCCCCTCATCGAGTAAAACAAAGTCCCCTGGTCGAGTATAACAAAGTCCCCTGATCGAGTATAACAAAGCCCCCTGGTTGACAATAACAAAGGCCCCTGGTCGAACATATGAAAGTCCCCAAATCGAATATAACAAAGCCCCCTGATTGAGTATAACAAAGGCCACTGGTCGAACATAACAAATCACCCTGGTCGAGTATAAAAGAGCCCCCTCATCGAGTATAAGAAAGTCCCCTGATCAAGTATATGAAATACCCCTGGTTGAGTATAATAATGGCCCTGATCGAGTATAACAAAGTTCCCGGGTCGAGTATAGTAATGTCCCCTAATCGAGTATAACAAAGGCCCCTCATCAAGTATAACAAAGTCCCCTTATCGAGTATAACAAATTCCCCTGGTTCGAGTATAACAAAAACCTCTTATATAGCATAACAAAGGCCCCTGGTCGAGTATAACAAAGCCCCCCGATCGAATATTACAAAGTCCCCTGATCAAGAATAACATATCCCCTGATCGTGTATAACAAAGTTCCCTGGTTGACAATAACAAAGGCCCCTGGTCGAACATATGAAAGTCCCCTAATCGAATATAACAAAGCCCCCTGATTGAGTATAACAAAGGCCACTGGTCGAACATAACAAATCACCCTGGTCGAGTATAAAAGAGCCCCCTCATCGAGTATAAGAAAGTCCCCTGATCAAGTATATGAAATCCCCCTGGTTGAGTATAATAATGGCCCTGATCGAGTATAACAAAGTTCCCGGGTCGAGTATAGTAATGTCCCCTAATCGAGTATAACAAAGGCCCCTCATCGAGTATAACAAAGTCCCCTTATCGAGTATAACAAATTCCCCTGGTTCGAGTATAACAAAAACCTCTTATATAGCATAACAAAGGCCCATGGTCGAGTATAACAAAGCCCTCGATCGAATATTACAAAGTCCCCTGATCAAGAATAACATATCCCCTGATCGTGTATAACAAAGTTCCCTGGTCGAGTATAGTAATGTCCCCTGAACGAGTATAACAAAGACCCCTCATCGAGTATAACAAAGTCACCTGATCAAATATAACAAAGTCCTCTGATCGAGTATAACAAAGTCCCCTGATCGAGTATAACAAAGGCCCTTGATCGAGTATAATGAAGTCCCCTAAACAAATATAAAAAAGTCGCCTGATCGAGTAAAACAAAGTCCTCTCATCGAGTTTAACAAAGTCACCTTATCGAGTATGACAAAGTTCCCTGATCTAGTATAACTAAACCCCTGATCGAGTATAGCAAAGGCCCTTGATCGAGTATAACAAATGCCCCTCTTCGAGTATAACAAAGTCCCCTAGTCGAATATAACAAAGCCCCCTAATCGGGTATATCAAAGCCCCCTCATCGGTTATAACAAAATCCCCTAATCGAGTATAACAAAGTCCCCTGGTCGAATATAATAGAGTCCCCTGATCGAGTATAACAAAGTCCCCTGATCTAGTATAACAAAGTCCTCTGATCGAACATAACAAACGACCCTGGTCGAGTATAACAAAGCCCCCTGATTGAGTATAACAAAGTCCCCTCATCTAGTATAACAAAATCCCCTGATCGAGTATAGGAAAGCCCCTTGATCGAGAATAACAAATGCCCCTCATCGAGTATAACAAAGTCCCCTAATCGAATATAACAAAGCCCCCTGATTGATTATAACAAAGGCAGATGGTCGAGCATAACAAAGGACCCTGGTCGAGTATAACTAAGTTCCCTGATCGAGTATAACAAAGCCCTCTCATCGAGCATAACAACGTCCCCAAATCGAGTATAACAAAGTCCCCTGGTCAAATATAATAAAGGCCCCTGATCGAGTATAACAAAGTCCCCAAATCAAGTATAACAAAGTCCCATGGTCGAGTATAACAAAGTCCCTTTATTGAGTATAACATTGCCCCTGATCGAGTATAACAAAAGCCCCCGGTTGAGTATAACAAGGCCTCTTGATCGAGTATAACAAAGTCCCCTGATCGAGTATAACACATCCCCTGATCGAGTATAACATATCACATGATCGTGTATAACAAAGTCCTCTGATCGAGTATAACAAAGTCCCCTGATCGAATATAACAAAGTCCCCTGGTTGAGTATAACAAAGGCCCATGATTGAGTATAAAAAGGCCCCTCATCGAGTATAACAAAGAACCTCATCGAGTTTAACAAAGTCCTCTGATCGAGTATGACAAAGGCACTTGATCGAGTATAACAAAGGCCCCTAATCGAGTATAACAAAGTCCCCTGATCGAGTATAACAAAGTCCCCGTATCGAGTATAACAAAGTCCTTTGGTTGATTATAACAAATTCCCCTGATCGAGTATAACAAAGTCCCCTGGTCGAGTACAACCAAGGCCCCTTATCGAGAATAACAAAGGCCCCCGGTTGAGTATAACAAAGCCTCCTCATCGAGTATAACAAAGTCCCCTATCGAGCATAACAAAGGCCCCTGGTCGAGCATAACAAAGCCCTCGTGATCGAATAATACAAAGTCCCCTAATCAAGTATAACAAAGTCCCCTGATCGAGTAAAACAAAGTTCCCTGTTTGAGTATGACAAAGGCCCCTAATGGAGTATAACAAAGACCCTGATGGAGTATAATAAAGGCCCCTAATGGAGTATAAAAAAGACCCTGATGGAGAATAACAAAGTCCCCTGATCGAGGAAAACAAAGCCCCTGATCGAGTATAACAAAGTCCCCTGATCGAGTATAACAAAGACCCCTCATCGAGTATAACACATCCCCTGATCGAGTATAACAAAGTCCCCTGACCGTGTATAACAACGTTCCCTGGTCGAGTATAGTAATGTCCCCTAATCGAGTATAACAAAGGCCCCTGATGGAGTATAACAAAGTCCCCTTATCGAGTATAACAAAGGCCCCTGGTCGAGTATAACAAAGCCCCCCTGATCGAATATTAAAAAGTCCCCTGATCAAGTATAACAAAGTCCCCTGATCGAGTATAACAAAGTCCCCTGGTCGAGTATAACAAAGGCCCCAGATGGAGTATAACAAAGACCATGATGGAGTATAACAAAGTCCCCTGATCGAGGAAAACAAAGCCCCCTGATCGAGTATAACAAAGTCCCCTTATCGAGTATAACAAAGCACCCTGGTCGAGTATAACAAAGCCCCCTGGTCGAGTATAACAAAGTCCCCTGATCGAGTATAACAAAGTCCCTTGATCGAGTATAATAAAGCCTCCATACAGAGTTTACCAAAGTCCCCTGATTGAGTATATCAAACCCCCCTGGTCGAGTATAATAAAGGCCCTGATCGAGAATAACAAAGTCTCAAGATCGCGTATAACAAATTCCCCTGGTTCGAGTATAACAAAAGCCCCTGATATAGTATAACAAAGGCCCCTGATCGAGCATAACAAAGTCCCCTAATCGAGCATAACGAAGGCCCCAGGTCGAGTATAACAAAGCCCCTTAATCAAGTATAACGAAGTCACCTGATCGAGAATAACAAAGGCCCCTAATCGAATCTAACAAAGTCCCCTAATCGAGTATAGCAAAGGCCCTTGATCGAGTATAACAAATGCCCCTCATCGAGTATAACAAAGTCCCGTAATCGAATATAACAAAGCCCCCTAATCGAGTATAACAAAGTTCCCTGGTTGAATATAACAATGGCTCATGATCGAGTATAACAAAGGCCTCTCATCGAGTATAACAAAGGCCCCTCATCGAGTCTAACAAAGTCCCCTGATCGATTATGACAAAGGCCCTTGATCGAGTATAACAAAGCCTAATCATCGAGTATAACAAAGTCCCCTGATCGAGTATAACAAAGGCCCCTAATGGAGCATAACAAAGTCCCTGATGGAGTATAACAAAGTCCCCTGATCGAGGAAAACAAGGCCCCTGATCGAGTATAACAAAGTCCCCTGGTCGAGGAAAACAAAGCACCCTGATCAAGTATAACAAAGTCCCCTGATTGAGTATAACAAAGTCCCATGGTTGACCATAACAAAGGCCCCTGGTCGAGTAAAACAAAGTCCCCTAATCGAATATAACAAAGTCTCCTGATCGAGTATAACAAAGCCCAATCATCAAGTATAACAAAGTCCCCTGATCGAGTATAACAAAGTCCCCTGATCGAGTATATCAAAGCCCCCTCATAGAGTATAACAAAGTCCCCTTATCGAGTATAACAAAGTCCTCTGGTCGAGCATAACAAAGGCCCCTGATCGAGTATAACAAAGTCCCCTGATCGAGTATAACAAAGTACCCTGTTCGAGTAAAACAAAGTCCCCTGATCGAGAATAACAAAGGCCCCTAATCGAGTATAACAAAGTCCCCTTATCGAGCATAACAAAGGCCCCTGGTCGAGTATAATAAAGCCCCCCTGATCGAATATTACAAAGTCCAGTGATCAAGTATAACAAAGTCCCCTGATCGAGTATAACAAAGTCCCCTGGTCGAGTATAACAAAAGCCCCTGATGGAGTATAACAAAGACGCTGATGGAGTATAACAAAGACCCCTGATCAAGGAAAACAAAGCCCCCTGATCGAGTTTAACAAAGTCCCCTCATCGAGTATAACACATCCCCTGATCGAGTATAACATATCCCCTGTTCGTGTATAACAAAGTTCCCTTACTGAGTATATCAAAGTCCCCTGATCGAGTATATCAAACCCCCCTGGTCGAGTATAATAAAGGCCCTGATCGAGTATAACAAAGTCTCATGATCGAGTATAAAAAATTCCCCTGGTTCGAGTATAACAAAAATCCCTCATATACTATAACAAAGGCCTCTGATCGAGCATAACAAAGGCCCCAGTTCGAGTATAACAAAGCCCTTGATCAGGTATAACAAAGTCCCCTGATCGAGAATAACAAAGGCCCCTAATCGAGTCTAACAAAGTCCCCTGATCGAGTTTAGCAAAGGCCCTTGATCGAATATAACAAATGTCCCTCATCGAGTATAACAAAGTCCCCTAATCGAATATAACAAAGCCCCCTGATCTTGAATAAAAAAGTCCCCTGGTTGTATATAACAATGGCCCATGATTGGGTATAACAAAGGCCCCTGATCGAGTATAACAAAGGCCCCTCATCGAGTCTAACAAAGTCCCCTCATCGATTATGACAAAGGCCCTTGATCGAGTAAAACAAAGCCAAATCATCGAGTATAACAAAGTCCCCTAATCGAGTATAACAAAGTCCCCTGGTCGAGGAAAACAAAGCTCCCTGATCGAGTATAACAAAGTCCCCTGATATAACAAAGTCCCCTGGTTGACCATAACAAAGGCCCCTGGTCGAGTATAACAAAGTACCCTAATCGAGTATGAGTATAACAAAGCCCAATCATTGAGTATAACAAAGTCCCCTGATCGAGTATAACAAAGTTCCCTGGTCGAGTATAACAAAGTACCCTGGTCGAGTAAAACAAAGTCCCCAGATCGAAAATAACAAAGGCCCCTAATCGAGTATAACAAAGTCCCTTTATCGAGCATAACAAAGGCCCCTGGTCGAGCATAACAAAGCCCCCCAGATCAAATAATACATAGTCCCCTGATCAAGTATAACAAAGTCCCCTGATCGAGTATAAAAAAGGCCCCTAATGGAGCATAACAAAGTCCCTGATGGAGTATAACAAAGTGCCCTGATCGAGGAAAACAAGGCCCCTGATCGAGTATAATAAAGTCCCCTGATCGAGTAAAACAAACGCCCCTGATCGAGTATAACAAAGTCCCTTGATCGAGCCTAACAAAGACCCCAGGTCGAGGGGACTTTTTTATACTCGATTTGGGGACTTTGTTATACTCGATGAGAGGGCTTTGTTATACTCGATCAGGGGACTTTGTAATACTCGACCAGGGTCCTTTGTTATGCTCGACCAGTGGCCTTTGTTATAATCGATGAAGGGGCTTTGTTATATTCGATTAAAGGACTTTGTTATACTCGATGAGGGGCATTTGTTATTCTCGATCAAGGGCCTTTGCTATACTCGATCAGGGGATTTTGTTATACTAGATGAGGGGACTTTGTTATACTCGATCAGGGGGCTTTGTTATACTCGACCAGGGTCCTTTGTTATGGTCGACCAGAGGACTTTGTTATACTAGATCAGAGAACTTTGTTATACTCGATTAGGGGCCTTTATTATATTCGACCAGGGGACTTTGTTATACTCGATTAGGGGATTTTGTTATACTCGATGAGGGGACTTTGATATACCCTATCAGGGGGCTTTGTTATATTCGATTAGGGGACTTTGTTATACTCGAAGAGGGGCATTTGTTATACTCTACCAAGAGCCTTTGCTATACTCGATCAGGGGATTTTGTTATACTTTTGTTATACTCGGGGACTTTGTTATACTCGGGATTTTGTTATACTCGATGTTATACTTTGATATAGATGAGGGATCATTTTGGGGGCTTTGTTATACTCGATCGATGGGGGCTTTGAGGGGATATTCGATTAGGGGACTTTGTTATACTCGAAGAGGGGCATTTGTTATACTCGACCAAGAGCCTTTGCTATACTCGATCAGGGGATTTTGTTATACTTGATAAGGGGACTTTGTTATACTCGATTAGGTGACTTTGTTATACTCGATGAGGGGACTTTGTTATACTCGATCAGGGGGCTTTGTTTTCCTCGATCAGGGGACTTTGTTATACTCCATCATGGTCTTTGTTATACTCGATCAGGGGACATTGTAATACTCGATCAGAGAACTTTGTTATACTTGATCAAGGGACTTTGTTATACTCGATGAGGGGTCTTTGTTATACTCGATCAGGGGACATTACTGTACTCGACCAGGGAACTTTGTTATACACGTTCAGGGTATATGTTACACTCGATCAGGGGATATGTTATACTCAACCGGAGGCGTTTGTTATACTCGATCATGGGCCTTTGTTGTACTCGATCAGGTGACTTTATTATACTCGACCTTGGGACATTGTTATACTCGATGAGGGGACTTTGTTATACTCGATCAGGGGACTTTGTTATACTCGACCAGGGGACTTTGTTATACTCGATGAGGGGACTTTGTTATACTCGATGATGGGCCTTTGTTATACTCGAAACGGGGAACTTTGTTATAATCGATCAGGGGACTTTGTTATACTCGATGAGGGGGCTTTGATATACTCGATTAGGGGACTTTGTTATACTCGATCTAGGGACTTTGTTATACTCGATGATATGGCTTTGTTATACTCGATCAGGGTCCTTTGTTATGATTGACCAGTGGCCTTTGTTATACTTGATTATAGGACTTTGTTATACACGATCAGGGGACTTTGTTTTACTCGATCAGGGGATTTTTTAAAATTCGATCAGAGGACTTTGTTATACTCGATGAGGGGCCTTTATTATTCTCGATCAGGGGCTTTGTTATACTCGATCAGGAGACAATACTATACTCGACCAGGGAACTTTGTTATACACGATCAGGGGATATGTTATACTCGATCAGGGGATGTGTTATACTCGATCAGGGGACTTTGTTATACTCGATCAGGAGGCTTTCTTATACTCGATCAGGTGACTTTGTTTTACTCGACCATGGGACTTTGTGATACTCGACGAGGGGCCTTTGTTATACACGATCAGGGGACTTAGTTATACTCGATTAGGGGGCTTTGTTTTCCTTGATCAGGGGTCTTTGTTATACTCCATCATGGACTTTTTATACTCGATCAATGGCTCGTTATTCGCGACGAGAGGACTTCGGTTATACTCCTAATTAAGAGTGACTTCGTTGTATTCGATGATTGGACTTTTGTTATAATCGATCAGGGGCTTGATACCTTTATCAGGGACTTTTGATATACTCGATCAGGGACTTTTTGTTTACTCATATTGGGCTTGTTATACCTTTATCAGGGGACTTGTTATAATTTTACTCAGGTCCATTGTTATGTTTCTATCAGGCCTTTGTTATACCCATCAGGCGGCTTTGTTATATTCGATTAGGGACTTGTTTTACCTTATCAGGGGCCTTTTGGTAGACCTGGATGAGGGCCTTTGTTATACCTGGGATGAGAGGCCTATGTTATACTCAATCATGAGCCATTGTTATATTCAACCAGGGGACTTTGTTATACTCGATCAGGGGGCTTTGTTATATTCGATTAGGGGGCTTTGTTAAACTCGACCTGGGGCCTTTGTTATGCTCGATTAGGGGGCTTTGATATACTCGATCAGGGGGCTTTGTTTTCCACGACCAGGGGACTTTGGTATACTCGACCAGGGGACTTTGTTAGACTCAATGAGGGGCCTTTGTTATACTCGATGAGAGGCCTTTGTTATACTCAATCATGAGCCATTGTTATATTCAACCAGGGGACTTTGTTATACTCGATGAGGGGCATTTGTTATACTCGATCAAGGGCCTTTGCTATACTCGATTAGGGGACTTTGTTACACTCGATTAGGGGCCTTTGTTATTTCGATCAGGGGACTTCGTTATACCTGATGAGGGGGCTTTGTTAAACTCGACCTGGGACCTTTATTATACTCAATCAGGGGACTTTGTTATACTCGATCAGGGGGCTTTGTTATACTCGACCAGGGTACTTTGTTATACTCGATCAAGGAACTTTGTTATACACGATCAGAGGACTTTGTTTTACTCGATCAGGGGATTTTTTAAAATTCGATCAGAGGACTGTGTTATACTCGATGATGGGCCTTTATTATTCTCGATCAGGGGCTTTGTTATACTCGATCAGGAGACATTACTATACTCGACCAGGGAACTTTGTTATACACGATCAGGGGATATGTTATACTCGATCAGGGGATGTATTATACTCGATCAGGGGACTTTGTTATACTCGATGAGGAGGCTTTCTTATACTCGATCAGGTGACTTTGTTTTACTCGACCATGGGACTTTGTGATACTCGACGAGGGGCCTTTGTTATACACGATCAGGGGACTTAGTTATACTCGATTAGGGGGCTTTGTTTTCCTTGATCAGGGGTCTTTGTTATACTCCATCATGGACTTTTTTATACTCGATCAAGGGCCTTTGTTATTCTCGACCAGAGGACTTTGTTATACTCGACCAGAGGACTTTGTTATATTCGATGATTGGACTTTGTTATAATCGATCAGGGGGCTTTGATATACTCGATCAGGGGACTTTGATATACTCGATCAGGGGACTTTGTTATACTCGAAGATTGGGCTTTGTTATACTCGATCAGGGGACTTTGTTATACTCGACCAGGGTCCATTGTTATGCTCGACCAGTGGCCTTTGTTATACTCCATCAGGCGGCTTTGTTATATTCGATTAGGGGACTTTGTTTTACTCGACCAGGGGCCTTTGGTAGACTCGATGAGGGGCCTTTGTTATACTCGATGAGAGGCCTATGTTATACTCAATCATGAGCCATTGTTATATTCAACCAGGGGACTTTGTTATACTCGATCAGGGGGCTTTGTTATATTCGATTAGGGGGCTTTGTTAAACTCGACCTGGGGCCTTTGTTATGCTCGATTAGGGGGCTTTGATATACTCGATTAGGGGGCTTTGTTTTCCACGACCAGGGGACTTTGGTATACTCGACCAGGGGACTTTGTTAGACTCGATGAGGGGCCTTTGTTATACTCGATAAGAGGCCTTTGTTATACTCAATCATGAGCCATTGTTATATTCAACCAGGGGACTTTGTTATACTCGATGAAGGGCATTTGTTATACTCGATCAAGGGCCTTTGCTATACTCGATTAGGGGACTTTGTTACACTCGATTAGGGGCCTTTGTTATTTCGATCAGGGGACTTCGTTATACCTGATGAGGGGGCTTTGTTAAACTCGACCTGGGACCTTTATTATACTCAATCAGGGGACTTTGTTATACTCGATCAGGGGGCTTTGTTATACTCGATACTTTGTTATACTCGACAAGGGGACTTTGTTTTCTCGATCAGGGGACTTTGTTATACTTTGGTCTTTGTTATACTCCATCAGGGGCCTTTGTTATACTCGACAAGGGGACTTCTTTATACTGGATCAGGGGACTTTGTTATACTTGATCAGGGGACTTTGTAATATTCGATTAGGGGGGGTTTGTTATACTCGCCCAGGGGCCTTTGTTATAATCGATAAGGGGTCTTTGTTATACTCGATCAGGGGACATTACTATACTCGACCAGGGAACTTTGTTATACACGATCAGGGGATATGTTATACTCGATCAGGGGATGTGTTATACTCAACCGGGGGCGTTTGTTATACTCGATCATGGGCCTTTGTTATACTCGATCAGGTGACTTTGTTATACTCGGCCATGGGACTTTGTTATACTCGATCAGTTGACTTTGTTATACTCGATCAAGGGTCTTTATTATACTCAATCAAGGGCCTTTGTTATACTCGATCAGGGGCCTTTGTTATACTCGAACAGGGGACTTTGTTATACTCGATGATTGGGCTTTGTTATATTCGATCAGGGGACTTTGTTATGCTCGACATGGGTCCTTTGTTATTCTTGACCAGTGGCCTTTGTTATACTCGATTAGAGGACTTTGTTATACACGATCAGGGGATATGTTATACTCGAGAAGGGGATGTGTTATACTCGATCAGGGGACTTTCTTATACTCGATCAGGAGGCTTTGTTATCCTCGATAAGGTGACTTTGTTATACTCGACCATGGGACTTTGTTATACTCGACGAGGGGCCTTTGTTATACTCGATGAGGGGACTTTGTTATACTCGATCAGGGGCCTTTGTTATACTCGATGAGGGGCCTTTGATATACTCGCTCAGGGGACTTTGTTATACTCGATCAAGGGACTTTGTTACACTCGATGATTGGGCATTGTTATACTCCATCAGGGGACTTTGTTATGCTCGACATGGGTCCTTTGTTATGCTTGACCAGTGGCCTTTGTTATACTCGATTATAGGACTTTGTTATACACGATCAGGGGACTTTGTTATACTCGATCAAGAGGCTTTGTTATACTTAACGGGGGGCTTTGTTATACTCGATCAGGGGCCTTTGTTATACTCGATCAAGGGACTTTGTTATACTCGACCATGGGACTTTGTTATACTAGATCAGGGGACTTTGCTATACTCGATCAGGGGCCTTTATTATATTTGACCAGGGGACTTTGTTATACTCGATTTGGGGACTTTGTTATACTCGATCAGGGGCCTTTGTTATACTCGATCAGGGGACTTTGTTATACTCGATGAGGGGGCTTTGATATACTCAATCAGGGGAATTTGTTATACTCGATCAAGGGACTTTGTTATACTCGATGATTGGGCTTTCTTATACTCGATCAGGGGACTTTGTTATGCTCGACATGGGTCCTTTGTTATGCTTGACCAGTGGCCTTTGTTATACTCGATTATAGCACTTTGTTATACACTATCAGGGGACTTTGTTATACTCGATCAGGGGCCTTTGTTATACACGATTAGGGGACATTACTATACTCGACCAGGGAACTTTGTTATACACGAACAGGGGAAATGTTATACTTGATCAGGGGATGTGTTATACTCGATGAGGGGACTTTGTTATACTCGATCAGGGGGCTTTGTTTTCCTTGATCAGGGGTCTTTGTTATACTCCATCAGGGTCTTTGTTATACTCCATCAGGGGCGTTTGTTATTCTCGACCAGAGGACTTTGTTATACTCGACCAGAGGACTTTGTTATACTCGATGATTGGACTTTGTTATACTTGATCAAGGGGCTTTGATATACTCGATCAGGGGACTTTGTTATACTCGATCAGGGGACTTTGTTATACTCGATGATTGGACTTTGTTATACTCGATCAGGGGGCTTTGATATACTCGATCAGGGGGCTTTGTTATACTCCATCAGGGGACTTTGTTATACTCGACCAGGGTCCATTGTTATGCTCGACCAGTGGCCTTTGTTATACTCGATTATAGGACTTTGTTATACATGATCAGGGAACTTTGTTTTACTCGATCAGGGGACTTTTTTATTTTCGATCAGAGGACTTTGTTATACTCGATGAGGGGCCTTTATTATACTCGATCAGGGGGGTTGTTATACTCGATCAGGGACATTACTATACTTGACCAGGGAACTTTGTTATACACGATCAGGTGATATGTTATACTCGATTACGGGATGTGTTATACTCTATCAGGGGCTTTGTTATACTCGATCAAGAGGCTTTGTTATACTCAACGGGTTGCTTTGTTATACTCGATCAGGGGCCTTTGTTATACTCTATCAGGGGACTTTGTTATATCGATGATTGGGCTTTGTTATACTCGATCAGTGTCCTTTGTTATGCTCGACCAGTGGCCTTTGTTATACTCGATCAGGGGGCTTTGTTATATTCGATTAGGGGACTTTGTTATACTCGACCAGGGGACTTTGTTATACTCAATTATGGGCCATTGTTATATTCAATCAGGGACTTTGTTATACTCGAACAGGGACCTTTGTTTTGGTCAACCAGGGGACTTTGTTATACTCGAACCAGGAGAATTTGTTATACTCGATCATGAGACTCTGTTATACTCGATCAGGGCCTTTATTATACTCGACCAGGGGGTTTGATATACTCTATCCGGGAACTTTGTTATACACGAACAGGGGATATGTTATACTTGATCAGGGGATGTGTTATACTCGATGAGGGGACTTTGTTATACTCGATCAGGGGCGTTTGTTATTCTCGACCAGAGGACTTTGTTATACTCGACCAGAGGACTTTGTTATACTCGACCAGAGGACTTTGTTATACTCGATCAGATGGCTTTGATATACTCGAACAGGGGACTTTGTTATACTCGATCAGGGGAATTTGTTATACTCGATCAAGGGGCTTTGTTTTCCTTGATCAGGGGTCTTTGTTATACTCCATCATGGACTTTGTTATACTCGATCAGGGGCCTTTGTTATTCTCGACGAGAGGACTTTGTTATACTCGACCAAAGGACTTTGTTATACTCGATGATTGGACTTTGTTATACTCGATCAGGGGGCTTTGATATACTCGATCAGGGGACTTTGTTATACTCGATCAGGGGACTTTGTTATACTCGATGATTGGACTTTGTTATACTCAATCAGGGGGCTTTGATATACTCGATCAGGGGGCTTTGTTATACTCGATCAGGGGACTTTGTTATACTCGACCAGGGTCCATTGTTATGCTCGACCAGTGGCCTTTGTTATACTCCATCAGGCGTCTTTGTTATATTCGATTAGGGGACTTTGTTTTACTCGACCAGGGGCCTTTGTTATGGTCAACCAGGGGACTTTGTTATACTCAATCAGGGGACTTTGTTATACTCGATCAGGGGGCTTTGTTTTCCACGACCAGGGGACTTTGGTATACTCGACCAGGGGACTTTGCTAGACTCGATGAGGAGCCTTTGTTATACTCGATGAGAGGCCTTTGTTATACTCAATCATGAGCCATTGTTATATTCAACCAGGGGACTTTGTTATACTCGATCAGGGGGTTTTGTTATATTCGATTAGGGGACTTTGTTATACTCGATGAGGGGCATTTGTTATACTCGATCAAGGGCCTTTGCTATACTCGATTAGGGGACTTTCTTACACTCGATTAGGGGCCTTTGTTATTTTCGATCAGGGGACTTCGTTATACCTGATGAGGGGGCTTTGTTATACTCGACCTGGGGCCTTTGTTACGCTCGATTCGGGGACTTTGTTATGCTCGATCAGGGGACTTTGTTATACTATATGAGGGGCTTTATTGTACTCGACCAGGGGGGTTTGATATACTCGATCAGGTTACTTTGTTATACTCGGTAAGGGGGCTTTATTATACTCGATCAGGGGACTTTGTTATACTCGATCAGGGGACTTTGTTATACTCGATCAGGGGGCTTTGTTATACTCGATCAGGGGGCTTTGTTTTCCTCGATCAGGGGACCTTGTTATACTCCATCATCGTCTTTGTTATACTCCATCAGGGGCCTTTATTATACTTGACAAGGGGACTTTTTTATACTCGATCAGGGGACTTTGTTATACTTGATCAGTGGACTTTGTAATATTCGATCAGGGGGCTGATGCTCTCGACAGGGCCTTTGTTATACTTTTCGATAAGGGACTTTGTTATACTCGATCAAGGGCCTTTGTTATACGATCAGGGGATATATTATACTCGATCATATTATATATTTATACTTTCGATGAGGGTCTTATTATATATACTCCATCAAGGGACTTTGTTATACTCGATCAGGGGACTTTGTTATAATCGTTGAGGGGGCTTTGTTTCCCTCGATCAAGGGACTTTGTTATACTCCATCAGGGTCTTTGTTATGCTCATTAGAGAGCCTGTTATGCTCAAACAGGGCTTTGTTTCCTCGATCAGGGACTTTTGTTATATGATTGGGGACTTTGCTTATTATTGATCACGGAGACTTTATTGCTCTTGAGGGCGCGGTACGCCAGTCGATAAGGTGACTTTGTTATACTCGATCAGGGGACTTTGTTATAGTCGATTAAGGGCCTTTGTTATACTCGATCAAGGGCCTTTGTCATACTCGATCAGAGGATTTGTTAGACTCGATGAGGAGTCTTTGTTATAGTCGATGAGGGGCCTTTTTTATACTCAATCATGGGCCTTTGTTATACTCAACCAGGGAACTTTGTTATACTCGATCAGGGGAATTTGTTATACTCGACCAGGGGATTTTGCTATATTCGATTAGGGGAATTTGTTATACTCGACCAGGGGACTTTGTTATACGCAATGAGGGGACTTTGTTATACTCGACCAGGGGACTTTGATTTACTCGATGAGGGGACTTTTTATATTCGATCAGGGGACTTTGTTATACTCGATCAGGTGCCTTTATTATACTTGATCAGGGGACTTTGTTATACTCGATGAGGGGTCTTTGTTATACTCGATCAGGGGACATTACTATACTAGACCAGGGAACTTTGTTATACTCGATCAGGTGATATGTTATACTCGATCGGGGATGAGTTATACTCGATCAGGGGCCTTTGTTATACTCTATCAAGGGACTTTGTTATACTCGACCATGGGATTTTGTTATACTAGAGGAGGGACTTTGCTATACTCGATCAGGGGCCTTTATTATATTTGACCAGGGGGACTTTGTTATACTCGATTTGGGGACTTTTTTATACGCGATGAGAGTGCTTTGTTATCCTCGATCAGGGGACTTTGTTATGCTCGACCTGTGGCCTTTGTTATAATCGATCAGGGGGCTTTGTTATATTCGATTAGGGGACTTTATTATACTCGATGAGGGGCATTTGTTATTCTCGATGAAGGGCCTTTGCTATACTCGATCAGGGGATATTGTTATACTAGATGAGGGGACTTTGTTATACTCGATCAGGGGGCTTTGTTATACTCGACCAGGGTCCTTTGTTATGCTCGATCAGAGGACTTTGTTATACTAGATCAGGGGACTTTGTTATACTCGATCAGGGGCCTTTATTATAATCGGCCAGGGGACCTTGTTATACTCGATTAGGCGACTTTGTTATACTCGATGAGGGGACTTTGTTATACTCGATCAGGGGCTTTGTTTTCCTCGATCAGGGAACTTTGTTTTACTCCATCATGGTCTTTGTTATACTCGATCAGGGGACTTTGTTATACTCGATCCGAGGACCTTGTTATACTTGATCAGGGGACTTTGTTATACTCGATGAGGGGTCTTTGTTATACTCGATCAGGGGACATTACTATACTCGACCAGGAAACTTTGTTATACACGATCAGAGGATATGTTACACTCGATCAGGGGATGTGTTATACTCAACCGGGGGCGTTTGTTATGCTCGATCATGGGCCTTTGTTATACTCGATCAGGTGATTTGTTATACTTGACCATGGGACTTTGTTATACTCGATCAGGGGACTTTATATCAGTCGAGGTCTTTAATATACTCAATCAAAGACGCTGTTCATGCTTCTCGTCCAAGGGGACTATTATACTTCGAGCAAGGAACTTTGTTATACTCGATCAGGCCATTATTATATACTCAATCAGAACTTTATTGGCCCTTCGTCAGGGAACTGTTATATACTCGACCAGGACTGTTATACTCGACCGGGGACTTTGTTATGCTCGATCTAAGGACTTTGTTATGCTCGTCCGGGGACTTTATTGCTCACTCGACCAAGGGACTTTGTTGCGCTACTCGATCAGGGACTTTGTTATACTCGACCAGGAGGCTGTTATACTCGATCTGAGGACTTTGTTATACTCGACCAGGGGACTTTGTTATACTCGATCTGAGGACTTTGTTACACTCGTTCAGGGGACTTTGTTATACTCGACCAGGGAACTTTGTTATACACGATCAGGGGATATGTTATACTCGATCAGTGGGATGTGTTATACACGATCAGGGGACTTTGTTATACACGATCACGATGCTTTGTTATACTCAACCGGGGGCCTTTGTTATAATCGATCAGGGGACTCTGTTATACTCGTTGAGGGGGCTTTGTTTTCCTCGATCAAGCGACTTTGTAATACTCCATCAGGGTCTTTCTTATACTCCATGAGGGGCCTTTGTTATGCTCGACCAGGGGACTTGGTTATACTCGATCAGGGGACTTTGTTATACTTGATTAGGGGACTTTGTTATACTTGATCAGGGGACTTTGTAATATTCGATGAGGGGGTCTTTGTTATACTCGACCAGGGACCTTTGTTATGCTCGATAAGGGGACTTTGTTATACTCGATCAGGGGCCTTTGTTATACTCGTTCAGGGGACTTTGTTATACTCGAACAGGGGACTTTGTTATAATCGATGAGGGGACTTTGTTATACTCGATCAGGGGCCTTTGTTATACTCGAACATGGGACTTTGTTATACTCGACGAGGGGCCTTTGTTATACTCGACGAGGGGCCTTTGTTATATTCGATGAGGGGACTTTGTTATACTCGATGAGGGGCCTTTGTTATACTCGATGAGGGGGCATTGATATACTCGATTAGGGGACTTTGTTATACTCGATGAAGACACTTTTTTATACTCTATGATTGGGCTTTGTTATACTCCATCAGGGACTTTGTTATGCTCGACATGGGTCCTTTGTTATGCTTGACCAGTGGCCTTTGTTATACTCGATTATAGGACTTTGTTATACATGATCAGGGAACTTTGTTTTACTCGATCAGGGGACTTTTTAATTTTCGATCAGAGGACTTTGTTATACTCGATGAGGGGCCTCTATTATACTCGATTAGGGGCTTTGTTATACTCGTTCAGGAGACATTACTATACTCAACCAGGGAACTTTGTTATACACGATCAGGGGATGTGTTATACTCGTTCAGGGGATGTGTTATACTCGATCAGGGGACTTTTTTTACTCGATCAGGATGCTTTGTTATACTCGATAAGGTGACTTTGTTATACTCGACCATGGAACTTTGTTATACTCGACGAGGGGCCTTTGTTATACGTGATCAGGGGACTTTGTTATACTCGATCAGAGGACTTTGGTATACTCGATCAGGGGACTTTGTTATACTCGACCAGGGTGCTTTGTTATACTCGATGAGGGGGGTTGTTATACTCGATCAGGGACATTACTATACTTGACCAGGGAACTTTCTTATACACGATCAGGGGATGTGTTATTCTCGATCACGGGATGTGTTATACTCGATCAAGGGACTTTGTTATACTCGATGAGGAGGCTTTGTTATACTCGATCAGATGACTTTGTTATATTCGACCATGGGACTTTGATATACTCGATCAGGGGACTTTGTTATACTCGACCAGGGGACTTTGTTATACTCGATCAGGGGGGTTGTTATACTCGATCAGGGACATTACTATACTTGACCAGGGAACTTTCTTATACACGATCAGGGGATGTGTTATTCTCGATCAGGGGATGTGTTATACTCGATCAAGGGACTTTGTTATACTCGATCAGGAGGCTTTGTTATACTCGATCAGGTGACTTTGTTATATTCGACCATGGAACTTTGTTATACTCGATCAGGGGACTTTGTTATACTCGATCAGAGGACTTTGTTATACTCGATCAGGGGGCTTTGTTATACTCGATTAGGGGACATTACTATACTAGACCAGGGAACTTTGTTATACACGATCAGGTGATATGCTATACTCGATCCCGGGATGTGTAATACTCTATCAGGGGACTTTGTTATACTCGATCAAGAGCCTTTGTTATACTCAACGGGGGGCTTTGTTATACTCGATCAGGGGCCTTTGTTATACTCGATCAAGGGACTTTGTTATACTCGACCATGGGCCTTTGTGATACTTGATCAGGGGACATTGCTATACTCGATTAGGGGCCTTTATTATATTTGACCAGGGGACTTTGTTATACTCGATTTGGGGACTTTGTTATACTCGATCAGGGGCCTTTGTTATACTCAAACAGGGGACTTTGTTATACTCGATCATGGGACTTTGTTATACTCGATAAGGGGGCTTTGATATACTCAATCAGGGGACTTTGTTATACTCGATCAAGGAACTTTGTTATACTCGATGATTGGGCTTTGTTATACTCGATCAGTGGACTTTGTTATGCTCGACATGGGTCCTGTGTTATGCTTGACCAGTGGCCTTTGTTATACTCGATTATAGGAATTTGTTATACACTATCTGGGGACTTTGTTTTACTCGATCAGGGGACTTTTTTATATTCGATCAGAGGACTTTGTTATACTCAATGAGGGGCCTTTATTATACTCGATCAGGGGCTTTGTTATACTCGACCAGGGAACTTTGTGATACACGATCAGGGGATATGTTACACTCGATCAGGGGATGTGTTATACTCGATCAGGGGACTTTGTTATACTCGATCAGGAGGATTTGTTATACTCGATAAGGTGACTTTGTTATACTCGACCATGGGACTTTGTTATACTCGACGAGGGGACTTTGTTATACACGATCAGGGGACTTTGTTATACTCGATCAGAGGACTTTGTTATACTCGATCTGCGGACTTTGTTATACTCGACCAGGGGACTTTGTTGTACTCGATCAGGGGGGTTGTTATACTCGATCAGGGACATTACTATACTTGACCAGGGAACTTTGTTATACACGATCAGGTGATATGTTATACTCGATCAGGGGATGTGTTATACTCTATAAGGGGCTTTGTTATACTCGATCAAGAGGCTTTGTTATACTCAACGGGGGCTTTGTTATACTCGATCAGGGGCCTTTGTTATACTCGATCAGGGGACTTTGTTATACTCGATGATTGGGCTTTGTTATACTCGATCAGGGTCTTTTCTTATGCTCGACTAGTGGCCTTTGTTATACTCGATCAGGGGGCTTTTTTATATTCGATTAGGGGACTTTGTTATACTCGACCAGGCGACTTTGTTATGGTCAACCAGGGGACTTTGTTATACTCGAACTAAGGGAATTTGTTATACTCGCTCATGAGACTTTGTTATACTCGATTAGGGCCTTTATTATACTCGACCAGGGGGTTTGATATACTCTATCCGGGGACTTTGTTATACTCGGTAAGGGAGCTTTATTATACTCGATCAGGGGACTTTGTTATACTCGATCAGGGGACTTTGTTATACTCGATTAGGGGGCTTTGTTATTCTCCACCAGGGTGCTTTGTTATACTCGATCAGGGGACTTTGTAATACTCGATCAGGAGGCTTTGTTTTCCTCGATCAGGGAACATTTGTTATACTCCATCATGGTCTTTGTTATACTCCATCAGGGGCCTTTGTTATACTCGACCAGGGGACTTTGTTATACTCGATCAGGGGACATTGTTATACTTGATCACTGGACTTTGTAATATTCGATCAGGGGGGCTTTGTTATACTCGACCAAGTGCACTTTGTTATGCTCGATAGGGGAATTTGGGGGGACTTTGTTATACTCGATGAGGGGCCTTTGTTATTCTCGATCAGGGGACTTTGTTTTACTCGACCAGGGGACTTTGTTATACACGATCAGGGGACTTTGTTATACTAGATCAGGGGAATTTGTTATACTCGACCAGGGGACTTTGTTATACTCGATCAGAGGACTTTGTTATACTCGATCGGGGGACTTTGTTACACTCTATCAGGGGACTTTGTTATACTCGATCAGAGGACTTTGTATTATTCGATCAGGGGGGGTTTGTTATGCTCGACCAGGGGCCTTTGTTATGCTCGATAGGAGGACTTTGTTATATTCGATCAGAGGACTTTGTTATTCTCGATCAGGGGCCTTGGTTATACTCGACCAGGGGACTTTATTATACTCAACCAGGGTCTTTGTTATACTCCATTAGGGGCCTTTGTTATACTCCATCTGGGTCTTTGTTATACTCGATCAGGGGACTTTGTTATACTTGATCAGGAGACTTTGCATTATTCGATCAGGGGGGCTTTGTTATATTCAACCGGGGGCCTTTGTTATACACGGTCAGGGGCCTTTGTTATACTCGATCAAGGTACTTTGTTATACTCGACCATGGGACTTCGTTATACGAGATCAGGGGACTTTGTTATACTCGATCATGGGCCTTTGTTATATTCGACCAGGGGACTTAATTATACTCGATCAGGGGACTTTGTTATACTCGATCAGGGGACTTTGTTATACCTGATGAGTAATCTTTGTTATACTCGATCAGGGGACTTTGTTATACTCGATGAAGGGGCTTTGTTATACTCGACCAGGGGCCTTTGTTATGCTCGATCAGAGGACTTTGTTATACTAGATCAGTGGACTTTGTTATACTCGAACAGGGGCCTTTATTATATGCGACCAGGGGACTTTGTTATACTCGATTACGGGATTTTGTTTTACTCGATGAGGGGGCTTTGATATACCCGATGAGGGGGCTTTGTTATATTCGATTAGGGGTCTTTGTTATACTCGAAGAGCGGCATTTGTTATACTCGATCAAAGGCCTTTGCTATACTCGATCAGGGGATTTGTAATACTAGAACAGGGGACTTTGTTATACTCGATGAAGGGACCTTGATTTACTCGATCAGGGGACTTTTTTTTCTTTGATCAGGGGAATTCATTATACTCGATCAAGGGCCTTTGTTATACTCGATCAGGGGACTTTGTTATGCTACATAAGGGGACTTTGTTATAATCGATCACGGGCCTTTGTTATACTCGATCAAGGGACTTTGTTATACTCGATTAGGGGACTTTGTTTTACTGAATCTGGGGACTTTTTTATGTTCGATCAGGGGACTTTGTTATGCTTGATGAGGGGGCTTTGTAATACTAGATCAGAGGACTTTATTATACTCTATCAAGGGCATTTGTTATACTCGATAAGGGGCCTTTGTTATACTCGATCAATGACCTTTGCTATACTCGATGAGGGGACGTTGTTTTATTCGATCTGGGGTCTTTTTTATATTCGATCAGAGGACTTTATTATAATCGATCAAGGGCCTTTGTTATACTCGATCAGGGGACTTTGTTATACTCGATCAGAGGACTTTGTTATACTTGATCAGGGGACTTTGTTATACTCAATGAGGGTTCTTTATTATACTCGATCAGGGTACATAACTATACTCGACCAGGGAACTTTGTTATACACGATGAGGGGATATGTTATACTCGATCATGGGATGTGTTATACTCAACCGGGGGCGTTTGTTATTCTCGAGCATGGGACTTTGTTATACTCGATCGTGGGACTTTGTTATACTCGATCAGGGGCCTTTATTATACTCAATCAAGGGCCTTTGTTATACTCGATCACGGGACTTTGTTATACTCGACCAGGGGACTTTGTTATACTCGATCTGAAGACTTTGTTAAACTCGATCAGGGGACTTTGTTATACTCGACCAGGGGACTTTATTATACTCGATCAGGGGGCTTTGTTATACTCGATCAGGGGACATTACTATACTCGACCAAGGAACTTTGTTATACACGATCAGGGGACATGTTATACTCGATCAGGGGCCTTTGTTATACTCTACCACATGCCTTTGTTATGCTCGTTAAGGGGACTTTGTTATACTCGATCAGGGGACTTTGTTATACTCGACCAGGGTTCTTTCTTATGCCAGACCAGTGGCCTTTGTTATAATCGATCAGTGGGCTTTGTTATATTCGATTAGGGGATTTTGTTATACTAGATGAGGGGACTTTGTTATACTCGATCAAGGGGCTTTGTTATACTCGTCGAGGGACCTTTGTTATGCTCGATCAGAGGACTTTGTTATACTAGATCAGGGGACTTTGTTATACTCGATCAGGGGCATTTATTATATTCGACCAGGGGACTTTGTTATACTCGATTAGGGGATTTTGTTATACTCGATGAGGGGGCTTTGATATACCCGATCAGGGGGCTTTGTTATATTTGATTAGGGGACTTTGTTATACTCGAAGAGGGGCATTTGTTATACTCGATCAAGGGCCTTTGCTATACTCGATCAGGGGATTTGTTATACTAAATGAGGGGATTTTGTTATACTCGATAAGGTGACTTTGTTATACTCGATGAGGGGACTTTGTTTTACTCGACCAGGGGACTTTTTTATGTTCGATCAGGGGACTTTATTATACTCGATCAAGGGCCTTTGTTATACTCGATCAGGGGACTTTGTTATGCTAGATAAGGGGACTTTGTTATAATCGATCAGGGGCCTTTGTTATACTCAATTGGGGGACTTTGTTATACTCGATCAGAGGACTTTGTTATACTTGATTAGGGGACTTTGTTATACTCGACCATGGGACTTTGTTATACTCGATCAGGAGACTTTGTTATACTCGACCATGGGACTTTGTTATACTCGATCTGTGGACTTTGTTATACTCGATCAGGGGACTTTGTTATACTCGACCAGGGGACTTTGTTATACTCGACCAGGGGACTTTGTTTTACTCGATGAGGGGAATTTTTTTATTTTCGATCAGGGTTTTTGTTATACTCGATTAAGGGCCTTTATTGTACTCGATCAAGGGCGTTTGTTATACTCGATCAGGGGACTTTGTTATACTCGATCAGGGGACATTATTGTACTCGATTAGGGGCCTTTGTTATACTCGATCAGGGGACTTTGATATACTCGATCAGGGGGCTTTGTTATACTCGACCAGGGGCCTTTGTTATGCCCAATCAGGGTACTTTGTTATACTCGATCAGGGCCTTTGTTATACTATATCAGAGGCTTTTGTTATACTCGAACCAGGGGACATTACTACACTCGACCCGGGAACTTTGTTATACTCGATCAGGGCCTTTATTATACTCAACATGGGGGGTTTGATAAACTCGATCAGGGGACTTTCTTATACTCGATGAAGGGGCTCTTTATACTCGACCAGGGTGATTTGTTATGTTCGACCAGTGGCCTTTGTTATACTCGATCAGGGGGCTTTGTTATATTCGAATTGGGGACTTTGTTATACTCGATAAGGGGACTTTGTTATACTCGATGACGGTCCTTTGTTATACTCGATCAGGGGACATTACTACACTCGACCCGGGAACTTTGTTATACTCGATCAGGGCCTTTATTATACTCAACATGGGTTGTTTGATAAACTCGATCAGGGGAGTTTCTTATACTCGATGAAGGGGCTCTTTATACTCGACCAGGGTGATTTGTTATGTTCGACCAGTGGCCTTTGTTATACTCGATCAGGGGGCTTTGTTATATTCGAATTGGGGACTTTGTTATATTCGACCAGGGGCCTTTGTTATGGTCAGCCAGGGGACTTTGTTATACTCGATGAGGGGACTTTGTTATACTCGATTAGGGGGCTTTGTTTTCCTCGACCAGGGGACTTTGTTATACTCGATCAGGGGACTTTGTTATACTTGATCAGGGGACTTTGTAATATTCGATCAGGGGGGCTTTGTAATACTCGATGAGGGGCCTTTGTTATACTCGATCAGGGGACATTACTATACTCGACCCGGGAAC
>NW_024756312.1:0-16401 GCF_018991925.1 Homarus americanus
TATTGCTGCTACCAAGGAACAGCGAAGTAGGTCTAGTACCCCTTCTGCCACAGCTGTTAGGTCAACTGTAACTGGTGATTACACTGATGAAATGGATTCATCTCCAATGCCAAGTACGAACAGTAGTGGCAGGAGGCCACGAACCTCTTCTGCCCGAAAAGATGAAGATCTTCTTCGAGAGATGCTTCGTGTTCAAACACAAATGAGGGACAGTTTTTTACAGCTTGTAGCTCACACAGAGTGCATTGCATCTGCAATGCTATGCATTGCAAAAGTTATGCAGTCGAAAAATCCTATCCAATGATGCTGTGTTTATGGTATGTGTATATGTAGTTGTTTACTTAGGTAAGTCCTTTACTTTTGGTAAATGTGATAATAGCGTGGTTGAAAAGTCATCAAACACTTATTATAAATTTTCCTTTGAGTGATTGTTATGAAGGAAGACCGCATGTTAAAAAATTGTGTAACTTTCACTTGCAGCCTATACTAGTCATGAAAATGTAACAGGAATATTTAGCTCTCCATAAGTTAATTAAAATCACGAAGTTAAGTGAAAGACACACATTTGTCAACTAATAACATGGGTTGCAGTGCTACTACGGGTAATGTTTACCCAGGTTTTGGGTAAAAGTTCCTACCACACTCAAAATTATATGTTTGAAAAGAGGCTCATGTACTTATTTTTATTTTTTAAAGGTTCCTTTATTTTGTAAGACGTAGTCAATTTCCAGTTCAACGAGTTTTATTTATTAGTTTGTAGTTTGCGAAGTATGATTCAAGTAGGTTGAAACAGAAATAATGGTGCAAATTCACCAACAGCCTACTGTAATCGCTGCTATTTAACACACATTAGTCTCCAAAGCGCAAGTTGTTGCATTGGTTCTTTCATAAGGATGTGCTGTCTCATGTTACATTTTATAGCTTAACAAGCAAAGAGTACTGTATTCTATTTTTTCTTTATTACTTGTAGTAGTACAGTATTGGGTTATAAGTTTCTTTTAATTTACGGGTATTGATGCAGGTAATTCTAGACATATGAAAATTATACTGTATTCCATTCTTAAATCTAAAAAATGGCAACAAATAACAGTAGTTGTATTATTATTTCACAACGATGTGGTGACCCATGTCAAATTGTGTACGGTAGTTTAAGATGCAAACAGTAGCAATATTTTTTTATTGTTTCAATTTCTCAAATATGTTTTATATAAGGGATTTTTTGTTTCACAAACTTTAGTGCCTTTGGTATTTAGTAGTATTAAAAGTATACTGTATTGGAATCAAATTTGCTCAAGGATATAGTACATATATTATTAAGGTAAAAGAAAGCCATTTAATTTCTATAAAGAAGTTTATTTTTTTATGTACAGAATATTGAAAATAAAAGTTAAATCAATGTACGCTTTATTCGCATTACCTCTGTATACTGCACTAAAAAGTACTATTTAAACATAGAGGAAAATTGTATTGGTGAATTGATATTTGATTTTAATTCATCAAGTAAACCAATTACGGACTACATTGGCTCGGACTGCTTGGCCTGTCCCTGCTACAGCTTCAGCTGTATCACTAAGTACATGTTGAAAGGTTCCATTGGCATAAAATCTTAAGGCAACTAACACTTGCGTGTGTATGGGAACAGCATGAGATCTTCTCGTTCTACGCCTTAAAAATGGATCTAAATCTTAACACAGTCTTAGAATTTCACATCGAGGAAACCTATATCTAATTTGATTTTCATCGCTTATATTTTTGGGATCCAAAGGGTCCCGATACCTTCGTTCACGTCGTAAAGCTCGATCATGCAGATAAGCTACAACAAGATCCATTGCAGGGTAACTGGAAAATGAGGTCCAAGTGTTACTGGATCAATCTGCAGGACAAAAAATTATGCAATGGTTTAGAAGTTTGTTACAGTATTGTTTTTATGTTGATACTAACTAATTCAAAGTTTTATCATTAGGCCTAGAATTGAAGGGTTATGCCTGTGAAAAACAAAAATTACAGCCTTAAGGTTTTGCCTGGCTCTTAGGGGTAAAATACTGAAAAATGCACAACGCGTTAAAATCTCTGTATTCATTTAAAATTGAAAAAAATTGTTCATTATTCAAGTAAATAAGGGTGTTAAAAGCATTTAAAAGACATCCTCTTGCCTCAAAGTCTGTCACATACTCGCATTTGAAACTGATTTCTGGTAGGAACAGCAGCCTTCTCCGTTAGCCGGAATCCTTGAAACCCGGAACTTTCTGAAAGCCGTAATTGAAATTTTATCTAAAATTAATTCCCAAAGCATGATTTTGCAAGAAACTTACGGCTTAGGTAAATGACTTTCAGAGAGGCAAATTTTCCTGAAAACTATGAGGAAAGTTTCCCAGATAACCGAGAAAATTCCGGAGATGGGGGATATATTTCCGGGTTCGAGAGATGATGTAATGGGCAATTGCAGGAACTACCGAGAAAATTTTTCCATTACCATAAACATTCTGGGGATGAGGGATATTTTCTTGATTTGTGATAACTGTCTCGTTAACGGGAAAACACTCATTCATTCACGGTAGTGCTCTTCACCAATTGTTCCGGCTAACAGAGATCTCACAGTATTTGGTGTTTTACCCCACTAGAATTTAGGTAAATAATCCCTTGCATAATGTTGGCCTGTGACAAGACACATAAGCTATACTAAGATAGCCTTATTCTGGGCAAATTCAAATAAATTGGTTAATGATAGTATAGCCTTGCCTAACCTAAATGACAAATCACTTCTCTTAAATTACTCATTTAGCCTAGACCCTAGTGTTTTCCTTTCAATGTTGGGAACATTTGGTCTGAATTGTCTTCAAGTTCATACAAAAAACAACAATTTAAAACCTGAAAATATATCGGATTAGCCGAAATTTTCTTAAATTAATACTCTACCTATGATAATGTTCAAGGAAAGTCTGGAACTAGGCCTAAGGTAGCTGCTAGACAAAGTGTCTCACTGACGGCCTGACGCTCACCAAAAAACCATGTACACATTCTCTAACCTAACATACCATAACATAACATAACATAACCAAACCAAACCTATCTAACCTATACCCTATTAGTATAATTTCTTATTTAAATAATCCTCATGTTCTAACTAAATTAAGTAGGCCCCATGTTTAAACATTTATTTGCCTAAGACTGAAAAAGCAGTTATATAGGCACCTATTAATCAAGTTAATTGCAATCCATATTTTACACCTAATATCATTTAATTTTCGCTAACCTATGGAAATTTATAGCCTTTCATGTTATCATAAGCCATACACATAAGAAAATAGGCTCAGGCTATTGGTTGAATATTAGAAAAACAAGGCGAAGTCTTGGCAGGAATGTTCACTTGACCTCATATTTGCCTTTCATTACTGAGGGATATTTACGGCTATACAACATTAATAAGTTCTATCTGCAAGTTTACTCAGTCATAAAACATATTTTTACCCTAAGTGTGAACAATACAAACCTTCTATTTTGGTAAGAAATACTTTATAATGTGTAAGAAGACAAAAGATGCGTCTCTTCCAAACTGCGACAAATACAAACACTCAAGCAGCTTATTATACAACAAAAAAGTTACCAAAAAGACAAAGTGAAATATTATATTTCAGTATGTTGATGTACAAAACATTTTCTTCTTTATTCTATGATAAAACAAGTCTAACAAGCATTATTACAACATATATTATTATTATTTTCTATACAATCGGGAATTAGTCACTACTACATCCGGGTTGAGAGTGTTACACAACCTCGGGAGCTGGTGTAAGTTACTTGCGTTAACTTACGGAGTTCGATGTCAAATATTGGTTTTGAGTATACCATCTGTGTTTTGAGTATGCCATCTGTGTTTTGAGTATACCGATCTGAGACTGTAAGTCCAGTTACGGGGTAAACAAAGACATACAGTCCCATAAATGTTTTTGAGTATCCGGCCCCTGATCGATTATAACAAAGTCCCTTGGTCGAGTATAGCAAAGGGCCCTCATCGAGTAAGACAAAGTCCCCTGATCGAGTATAACAAAGTCCCTTGATCGAGTATAACAAAGTCCCCAGATCGAGCATAACAAAGTCCCCTGATCGAGTATAACAAAGTCCCCTGATCGAGTATAACAAAGTCCTCTGAACGAGTATAACAAAGTCCCCTGATCGAGTATAACAAAGTCCTCTGGTCGAGTAAAAAAAGTGCCATGATCGCGTATAACATAGTCCCCTGGTCTATTATATCAAAGTCCCCTAATCGAGTATAACAAAGTCACCTGGTCGAGTATAGCAAAGTCTCCTGATCGGGTATAACAAAGTACCCTGATGGAGTATAACATATCCCCTGATGGAGTATAACAAAGTCCTATGGTCGAGTATAAAAAAGTCCCCTGATCGAGTATAACAAAGGCCCCCCTCATCGAGTATAACAAAGTCCATTGGTCAAGTATAAAAAGTCCCCTGGTCGAGTATATCAATGTACCCTGATCGAGTATAGCAAAGTCCCCTGATCGAGTACAACAAAGCCTCTTCATTGGGAATAACAAAGTCCCCTGATCGAGTATAACAAAGCCTCCTGCTCGAGTATAAGAAAGTCCCCTGATCGAGTATAACAAAGTCCGTTGATCAAGTATAACAAGGGCCCCTCATCGAGTATAACAAAGGCCCCTTATCGAGTATAACAAAGTCCCCTGATCGAGTATTTCAAAGCCGCCTTTTCGAGAGTATAACAAAGTCTGGTGATTGAGTATAATAAAGGCCCCTGGTCGAGTATAACAAAGACTCCTGATCGAGTATAACAAAAGTCCCCTGATCGAGTATAACATAGTCTCCTAATCAAGTATAAAAAAGTCCCCTGGTCCAGTATAACAAAGTCCCCTAATCGAGTATAACACATCCCCTGATCGACTATAACAAAGTCTAATGGCCCAGTATAACAAAGTCCACAGATCGAGCATAACAAAGTCCCCTGATACTAATATAACAAACTCCTATGGTCGAGTATAAAAAAAGTCCCCTGATCGAGTATAAAAAAGTCCGCTGGCCCAGTAAAACAAAGTCCCCATATCGAGCATAACAAAGTCCCCTGATCGATTATAACAAAGTCCCATGGTCGCTTATAGCAAAGGGCCCTGGTCGAGTAAGACAAAGTCCCCTGATCGAGTATAACAAAGTCCCCTGATCGATAATAACAAAGCCCCCTGGACGAGTATAACAAAGTCCCCTGATCGAGTATAACAAAGTCCCCTGCTCGAGTATAACAAAGTCCCCTGATCGTGTATAACAAAGGCCCCTCATCGAGTATAACAAAGTCCATTGGTCAAGTATAAAAAAGTCCCCTGGTCGAGTATAACAAAGTCCGATAATCAAGTATAACAAAGTTCCCTGATCGAATATAACATATCCCCTGATCGAGTATAACAAAGTCCTCTGGTCGAGTATAACAACGTCCTCAGATCGAGTATAATAAAGTCCCCTGGTCGAGTATAACAAAGTCCTATGATCGAGTATAACAAAAGCCTCTCATCGAGTATAGCAAAGTCCATTGGTCAAATATAGGAAATTCCACTGATCGAGTATGACAAAGTCCCCTGATTAATCATAAAAAAGTTCCCTGGTTCGAGTATAACAAAGTTCTTTGATCGAGTATAACAAATTCCCCTGATCAAGTACAACAAATGCCCTTCATTGAGTATAACAAAGTCCATTGTTCAAATATGAAAAAGTCCCCTGGTCGAGTCTAACAAAGTCCCCTGATCGAGTATAAGAAAGTCCTCTGGTCGAGTATAAACAAGTCCCCTGATCGAGTATAACAAACTCCCCTTCCTGAGTATAACAAAGTCCCCAGATCGAGTATAACAAAGGCCCCTCAGTGAGTATAATAAAGTCCATTGGTCAAGTATAAAAAAGTCCCCTGGTCGAGTATAACAAAGTCCCCTGATCGAGTATAACAAAGTCTCCTGATCGAGTATAACAAATGCCCCTGATCGAGTATAAGAAACCCCCTCATCGAGTACAACAAAGTCCCCTGATCGAGTATAACAAAGCCGCCTAATTGAGTATAACAAAGGCGCCTGATCAAGTCCAAAAACTGCCCCTAATCGAGTATAACAAAGTCCCCTGATTTAGATAACAAATTCCCCTAATCGAGTATAAGAAAGGCCCCTCATCGAGTACAACAAAGGCCCCTGGTCGAGTATAACAAAGTCCCTGATCGAGTATAACAAAAGTCCCCTAATCGAGTATAACAAAGTCCCTGATCGAGAATAAAAAGTCATAACCGAGTATATAACAAAGTCCGCTGATCGGTATAAAACAGTCCTGGCCCGGTATAACAATGTCCCCATATCAGGCATAACAGCGTCCCTGATCGAATATAATAAAGTCCCCTGGTCGAGAGTATAGCAAGGGCCTGATCGAGTAAGACAAAGTCCCTAATCGACTATAACAAAGTCCCCTGATCGAGTATAACAAGCCCCATGGACAGGTATATAAAGTCCCCTGATCGAGAGTATAACAAGTCCCCTGATCGAGTATAACAAAGTCCATATGGCCCGAACAAAGTCCCAGATCGAGTATAACAAAGGCCCTCAGTGAGTATAACAAAGTCCATTGGTCAAGTATAAAAAAGTCCCCAGGTCGAGTATAACAAAGTCCCCTGATCGAGTATAACAAAGTCTCCTGATCGAGTATAACAAAGGCCCCTCATCGAGTCCAAAAAAGGCCCCTAATCGAGTATAACAAAGTCCCCTGATTTAGTATAAAAAATGCCCCTAATCGAGTATAAGAAAGGCCCCTCATCGAGTACAACAAAGGCCCCTGGTCGAGTATAACAAAGTCCCTGATCGAGTATAACAAAAGTCCCCTGATTGAGTATAACAAAGTCCCCTGATCGAGAATAAAAAAGTCCCCTTAACCAGTATAACAAAGTCCGCTGATCGAGTATAAAAAAGCCCCCTGGCCCAGTATAACAATGTCCCCATATCGAGCATAACAACGTCCCCTGATCGAACATAATAAAGTCCCCTGGTCGAGTATAGCAAAGGGCCCTGATCGAGTAAGACAAAGTCCCGTGATCGACTATAACAAAGTCCCCTGATCGAGTATAACAAAGCCCCCTGGACGAGAATAACAAAGTCCCCTGATCGAGTATAACAAAGTCCCCTGATCGAGTATAACAAAGTCCCATGGCCCAGTATAACAAAGTCCCCAGTTCGAGCATAACAAAGTCCCCTGATCGATTATAACAAAGTCCCTGACCGTGTATAACAAAGGCCTCTGGTCGAGTATAACAAAGTCCCCTGGTCGAGCATAACAAAGTCCCCTGATACTAGTATAACAAAGTCCCCTGATCGAGTATAAAAATGTCGCCTGGCCCAGTATAACAAAGTACCCTGATCGAGTATAACAAAGTCCCCAGATCGAGTATAACAAAGTCCCCAGATCGAGTATAACAAAGTCCAGTGATCCTACTATAACAAAGTCCAGTGATCCTACTATAACAAAGCCCCCTGGACGAGTATAACAAAGTCCCCAGATCGAGTATAACAAAGACCCTTGATCGAATATAACAAAATCCCCTGGTCCAGTATAACAAAGTCCCCTGATCGTTTATAACATATCCCCTGATCGAGTATAAGAACGTCTCCTGGCCCAGTATAACAAAGTCCCCAGATCGTGCATAACAAAGTTCCCTGATCGATTACAACAAAGTCATCTGGTCGAGTAAAACAAAGGGCCCTGATCGAGTAACACAAAGTCCCCTGAACCGAGTATAACAAAGTCCCATGATCGAGTATGACATATCCCCTAATCGAGTATGACAAAGTCCCTGGTGAAGTATAACAAAGTCCCCTAATCGAGTATAATAAAGTCCTGTGGTTGAGTATAACAAAGTCCCCTGATTGAGTATAACATATCTCGTGATCGAGTATAACAAAGTCCTCTGGTCGAGTATAAGAAAGTCCCCTGATAGAGGATAACAAAGTCCCCTAATCGAGTATAACAAAGTTCATTGGTCAAATATAAAAAAGTCCCCTGGTCGAGTATAACAAAGTCCCCTGATCGAGTATAACAAAGTCCTCTGGTCGAGTATAAAAAAGTCCCCTGATCTAGTATAACAAATGCCCGTGATCGAGTATAACAAATCCGCCTAATCGAGTATTTCAAAGTCCCCTGGTCGAGTATAACAAAGTCCCCTGTTCGAATCTAACAAAGTTGCCTTATTGAGTATAACAAAGTCCAGTGATCGAGTAAAACAAAGGCCCCTGGTCGAGTATAACAAAGTCCCTGATCGAGTATAACAAAAATCCCCTGATCGAGTATAACAAAGGCCCCTCATTGAGTATAACAAAGTCCATTGGTCAAGTATAGAAAAGTCCCCTGGTCGAGTATAACAAAGTCCCCTGATCGAGTATAACAAAGGCCTCTGGTCAAGTATAAAAAAGTCCCTGGTGGAGTATAACAAAGTCCCCTAATCGACTATAACAAAGGCCCCTAATCGAGTATAACAAAGTCCATTGGTCAAATATAAAAAAGTCCCCTGGTCGAGTATAACAAAGTCCCCTTCTCGAGTATAACAAAGTCCCCATATCCAGTATAACAAAGGCCCCTCATCGAGTATAACAAAGTCCATTGGTCAAGTATAAAAAAGTCCCCTGGTCGAGTATAACAAAGTCCCTTGATCGAGTATAACAAAGTCCCCTGGTCGAGCATAACAAAGTCCCCTAATCTAGTATAACAAATGCCCGTGATCGAGTATAACAAAGCCGCCTAAACGAGTATTTCAAAGTCCCCTGGTCGAGTATAACAAAGTCTCCTGTTCGAATCTAACAAAGTCCCCTTATTGAGTATAACAAAGTCCAGTGATCGAGTAAAACAAAGGCCCCTGGTCGAGTATAACAAAGTCCCTGATCGAGTATAACAAAAAATCCCCTGATCGAGGATAATAAAGGGCCCTCATTGAGTATAATAAAGTTCCCTGATCGAGTATAACAAAGTGCTTGGTCGAGTATAGCAAAGTTCCTGATCGTATAAAAAAGTCCCTGGTCAGTATAGCAAGTTCCTGATCAGGTATAACAAAGCCTCTTCATCAGGTATAACAAAGTCACCTAATCGAGTATAACAAAGTCCCCTGATCGAGTATAACAAAGTCCCCTTATCGAGTATAACAAAGGCCCCTGATCGAGTCTAAAAAAGGGCCCTAATCGAGTATAACAAAGCCCCCTGATCGAGTATGAGAAAGGCCCCTCATCGAGTATAACAAAGTCCCCTGGTCGAGTATAACAAAGTCAACTGTTCGAGTCTAACAAAGTCCCCTTATCGAGTATAACAAATTCCCCTTATCGAGTATAACAAAGTCCCCTTATCGAGTATAACAAAGGCCCCTGGTCGAGTATAAAAAAGTCCCCTGATCGAGTATAACAAAAGTCACCCTGATTGAGTATAACAAAGTCCCCCTATCGAATATAAAAAAGTCCCCTGGTCCAGTAAAACAAAGTCCCCTGATCGAGTATAACAAAGCCCCCTGGACGAATATAACAAAGTCCCCTGATCGGGTATAACAAAGTCCCCTGATCGAGTATAACAAAGTCCCCTGGCACAGTATAACAAAGTCCCCAGATCGAGCATAACAAAGTACCCTGATCGATTATAACAAAGTCCCTGATCGAGTATAACAAAGCCCCCTGGACGAGTATAACAAAGTCCCCTGATCGAGTATAACAAAATCCCCTGATCGAGTATAACAAAGTCCCCTGATCGAGTATAACATATCCCCTGAACGAGTATAACAAAGTCTCCTGGCCCAGCATAACAAAGTCACCTCATCGATTATAACAAAGTCCCCTGACAGAGTATAACAATGGCCTCTGGTCGAGTAAAACAAAGTCCCCTGATCGAGAATAACAAAGTCCCCTGAACCGAGTATAACAAAGTCCCCTGATCGAGTATAACATATCCCCTGATCGAGTATAACAAAGTCCCAGGTGGAGTATAACAAAGTCCTCTGGTCGAGTGTAACAATAGCCCCTCATCGAGTATAGCAAAGTCCATTGGTCAAATATAGGAAAGTCCACTGATCGAGTATGACAACGTCCCCTGATTAAGTATAAAAAAGGCCCCTGGTCGAGTATAACAAAGTCCCCGGATCGAGTATAACAAATCCACTGGTCGAGTATAACAAAGCCCCCTCAGCGAGTATAACAAAGGCCCCTAATCGAGTATAACAAAGTCCCCTGATTGAGTATAACAAATGCTCTGATCGAGTATAACAAAGTCCTCTGGTCGAGTGTAACAAAGTCCCCTGATACTAGTATAACAAAGTCCTCTGGTCGAGTATAAAAAAGTCCCCTGATCGAGTATAACAAAGGCCCCTCATCGAGTATAACAAAGTCCATTGGTCAAGTATAAAAAAGTCCCCTGGTCGAGTAGAACAAAGTCCCCTGATCGAGTATAACAAAGTCCCCTGATCGAGTATAGCAAGTCCCTGATCGAGGTATAACAAAGCCTCCTGATCAGGTAAACGAGGCCCTGATCGAGGTCAAAAAAGGCCCCTGGTCGAATATAACAAAGTCCCCAGATCTAGTATAACAAAGACCTCTGATGTATAACAAAAGGCGCTCATCGAGTATAACAAGTCCCTTGGTCCAGTATAGCAAAGTCCCTGATCGAGTGTAACATATCCCTGCTCCAGTATAAAAACGGTCCTCCTGCCCCAGTATAACAAAGTCCCAGATCGAGCATAACACGGTCCCTGATCGATTATAACAAAGTCCCCTGCTCTGAGTATAGCAAGTCCTGTGGTCGAGAGTATAAAAAGTCCCTGATCGAGTATGACCTCCTTCTCGAGTATAACAAAGTTCCCAGATCGGAAACTAACAAAGGCCCCCTCATCGAGTTTTAACAAAGTCCATTGGTCAAGTATAAAAAAGTCTCCTGGTCGAGTATAACAAAGTCCCCTAATCGAGTATAACAAAGTCCCTGAACCGAGTATAGCAAAGTTCCTGATCGAGTATAACAAAACCTCCTTATCGAGTATAACAAAGGCCCCTGATCGAGAATATGGCCTGCTCGAGTATAAGAAAGTCCTGATGCAGTATATCAAGTCCCCAGATGAGGTATAACAAAAGGCCCCTGATCAGTAAAAAGGCCCAGATCAGGTATAACAAAGTCCCTAATCTAGTATAACAAAGGCCCTTATCCGGGTATAACAAAGGCCCCTCATCAGGTAAAACAAAGTCCTGGTCGAGTATAACAAAGTCCCTGTTCGAGTCTAACAAAAGTCCCCTTATCGAGTATAGCAAATTCCTCTTATCGAGTATAACAAAGACCCCTTATCGAGTATAACAAAGTCCGAGTGATCAAGTATAACAAAGGCCCCTGGTCGAGTATAACAAAGTGCCCTCATCGAGTATAAAAAAAGTCCCCTGATCGAGAATAACAAAGTCCCCTTATCGAGTATAAAAAAGTCCCCTGGCCCAGTATAACAAAGTCCCCTGATCAAGTGTAACAAAGTCCCCTGATCGAGTCTAACAAAGTACCCTGGCCCAGTATAACAAAGTCCCCAGATCGAGCATAACAAAGTCCTCTGATCGATTATAACAAATTCCCTGACCGAGATTAACAAAGGCGTCTGGTCGAGTATAACAAAGTCCCCTGGTCGAGAATAACAAAGCCCCCTGCTCGAGTATAAGAAAGTCCCCTGATCGAGAATAACAAAGTCCCCTGACCGAGTATAACAAAGGTCCCTGATCGAGTCCAAAAAAGGCCCCTAATCGAGTATAACAAAGTCCCTTGATCTAGTATAACAAAGGCCCCTGATCGAGAATAAGAAATGCCCCTCATCGAGTATAACAAAGCCCTCTGATCGAGTATAACAAATTCCCCTTATCGAGTATAACAAAGTCAGCTTATCGAGTATAACAAAGTCCGGTGATCGAGTATAACAAAGGCCCCTGGTCGAGTATAACAAAGTCCCCTGATCGAGTAAAACAAAAGTCCCCTGATCGAGTATAACAAAGTCCCGTTATCGAGTATAGCAAAGGGCCCTGATCGAGTAAGGCAAAGACCCTTGATCGAGTATAACAAATTCCCCTTATCGAGTATAACAAAGTCCTCTTATCGAGTATAACAAAGTCCGGTGATCGAGTATAACAAAGGCCCCTGGTCGAGTATAGCAAAGTTCCCTGATCGAGTATAACAAAGCCTCCTGATCGAGTATAACAAAGGCCCCTGATCGAGAATAACAAAGCCCCCTGCTCGAGTATAAGAAAGTCCCCTGATCGAGTATATCAAAGTCCCCAGATCGAGTATAACAAAGGTCAGTCATCGAGTCTAAAAAAGGCCCCTAATCGAGTATAACAAAGTCCCTTGATCTAGTATAACAAAGGCCCCTGATCGAGTATAAGAAATGCCCCTCATCGAGTATACCAAAGTCCCCTGATCGAGTGTAACAAATTGCCCTTATCGAGTATAACAAAGTCCCCTTATCGAGTATAACAAAGTCCGGTGATCGAATATAACAAAGGCCCCTGGTCGAGTATAACACAGTCCCCTGATCGAGTATAACAAAAGTCCCCTGATCGAGTATAACAAAGTAACCTTATCGAGTATAGCAAAGGGCCCTGATCGAGTAAGACAAAGACCCCTTATCGATATAACAAATTCCCCTTATCGAGTATAACAAAGTCTCCTTATCGAGTATAACAAAGTCCGGTGATCGAGTATAACAAAGCCCCTGGATGAGTATAACAAAGTCCCGTGATCGAGTATAACAAAATCCCCTCATCGAGTATAACAAAGTACCCTGGTCCAGTATAACACAGTCCCCTGATCGAGTATAACATATTCCCTGATCGAGTAAAACAAATTCTCCTGGCCCAGCATAACAAAGTCCCTCATCGATTATAACAAAGACCCCTAACCGAGTATTACAAAGGCCTCTGGTCGAGTAAAACAAAGTCCCCTGGTCGAGAATAACAAAGTCCCCTAATCCTAGTATAAAAAAGCCCCCTGGACGAGTATAACAAAGTCCCCTGAACCGAGTATAACAAAGTCCCCTGATCGAGTATAACATATCCCCAGATCGAGTATAACAAAGTCCCTGGTGGAGTATAACAAAGTCCCCTGGTCGAATATGACAAAGTTTTCTAATCGAGTATAACAAAGGCCCTCATTGAGTATAACAAAGTCCCCTGATCGAGTATAACATATCCCCTGATCGAGTATAATAAAGTCCCTCATCGAGTATAACAAAAGCCCCTCCTCGAGTATAGCAAAGTCCATTGGTCAAATTTAGGAAAGTCCACTGATCGAGTATGACAATGTCCCCTGATTAAGTATAAAAAAGGCCCATGGTCGAGTATAACAAAGTCCCCGGATCGAGTATAACAAATCCACTGGTCGAGTATAACAAAGCCCCCTCATCGAGTATAACAAAGGCCCCTAATCGAGTATAACAAAGTCCCCTGATTGAGTAAAACATATGCCCTGATCGAGTATAACACAGTCCTCTGGTCGAGTGTAACAAAGTCCCCTGATACTAGTATAACAAAGTCCTCTGGTCGAGTACAAAAAAGTCCCCTGATCGAGTATAACAAAGTCCATTGGTCAAGTATAAAAAGTCCCCTGGTCGAGTAGAACAAAGTCCCCTGATCGAGTATAACAATGTCCCCTGGTCGAGTATAGCAAAGTCCCCTCATCGAGTATAACAAAGCCTCCTGATCGAGTATAACAAAGTCCCCTGATCGAGTATAACAAAGCCCCCTGCTCGAGTATAAGAAAGTCCCCTGATCGAGTATAGCAAAGTCTCCTGATCGAGTATAACAAAGGCCCCTGATTGAGTCCAAAAAAGGCCCCTGGTCGAATATAACAAAGTCCCCAGATCTAGTATAACAAAGGCCTCTGATGGAGTATAACAAAGGCCCCTCATCGAGTATAACAAAGTCCCTTGGTCCAGTATATCAAAGTCCCCTGATCGAGTATAACATATCCCCTGCTCGAGTATAACAACGTCTCCTGCCCCAGTATAAGAAAGTCCCCAGATCGAGAATAACACAGTCCCCTGATCGATTATAACAAAGCCCCCTGGTCGAGTATAACAAAGTCCGCAAGTCCTAAAATTATAACAAAGTTCACATTGGTCAGGAAGTATAAAATGTCTCCTGGTCGGAGTATAAAAAAGTCTCCTGGTCGAGTATAACAAAGTCCCCTGATCGAGTATAACAAAGTCTCCTGGTCGAGTATAGCAAAGTTCCCTGATCGAGTATAACAAAGTCCCATGATCGAGAATAACAAAGCCCCTGCTCGAGTATAAGAAAGTCCCCTGATCGAGTATATCAAAGTCCCCAGATTGAGTATAACAAAGGCCCCTGATCGAGGCAAAAAAAGGCCCCTAATCGAGTATAACAAAGTCCCCTGATCTAGTATAACAAAGGCCCCTGATCGAGTATAACAAAGGCCCCTCATCGAGTATAATAAAGTCCCTGATCGAAATTATAACAAGCCGCCTAATCATGAAATTATAACAAAGACCCCTTATCAGGTATAACAACAAAGAGTCGAGTGATCGGAAATTATAACAAAAGGCCCTGGTCGAGTATAACAAAGTCACCTGTTCAATTGTAACAAAGTCCCTGATCGATATAACCAAGTCCCACCTCTAGTATAAGAAATGTCCCTGAGCCAGTATAACAAAGTCCCCAGATCGAGCATAAAAAAGTCCCCTGATCGATTATAACAAATTCTCTGACCGAGTATAACAAAAGCCTCTGGTGGAGTATAACAAAGTACCCTGGTCGAGAATAACAAAGCCCCCTGCTCGAGTATAAGAAGGTCCCATTGATCGAGAATAACAAAGTCCCCTGATCGAGTATAACAAAAGTCCCTGATCGAGTCCAAAAAAGGCCCCTAATCGAGTATAACAATGTCCCTTGATCTAGTATAACAAAGGCCCCTGATCGAGTATAAGAATGGCCCCTCATCGAGTATACAAAGTCCCCTGATCGAGTATAACAAAGCCGCCTAATCGAGTATAACAAAGTCCCCTGGTCGAGTATAACAAAGTCAACTGTTCGAGTCTAACAAAGTCCCCTTATCGAGTATAACAAATTCCCCTTATCGAGTATAACAAAGTCCCCTTATCGAGTATAACAAAAGTCCAGTGATCGAGTATAACCGAGGCCCTGGTCGAGTATAGCAAAGTCCCCTGATCGAGTATAACAAAAGTCCCTTGATCGAGTATAACAAAGTCCCCTGATCGATTATAAAAAAGTCCCCTGGTCGAGTATAACAAAGTCCCCCGATCGAGTATAACAAAAGTCCCCTGATCGAGTATAACAAAGTCCCCTTATCGAGTATAGCAAAGGGCCCTGTTCGAGTAAGATAAAGACCCCTGATCGAGTATAACAAAGTCCCCTGATAGAGTATAACAAAGGCCCCTCATCAAGTATAGCAAAGTCCATTGGTTAAGTATAAGAAAGTCCCCTGATCGAGTATAACATATCACTTGATCGAGTATAACATATCCCTGATCGAGTATAACAAAGTCTTCTGGTCGAGTATAACAAAGTCCCCTGATAAAGTATAACATATCACCTGATCGAGTATAACATATCCCTGATCGAGTATAACAAAGTCTTCTGGTTGAGTATAACAAAGTCCCCTGATCGAGTATAACATATCCCATAATCGAGTATAACAAAGTCCCTGCCGAGTATAACAAAGTCCCCTGATCGAGTATAACAAAAGTCCCCTGATCGAGTATAACAAAGTTCCCTGATCGAGTATAAAAATGTCCCACGGTCCAGTATAAAAAAGTCCCCTGATCGAGTGTAAAAAAGTCCCTGGCCCAGTATAACAAAGTCCCCAGATCGAGCATAAGAAAGTCCCCTCATCGATTATAACAAAGTCCCTTGATCGAGTATAAAAAAGTCCCCTGACCGAGTATAACAAAAACCCCTGGACGAGTATAACAAAGTTCCCTGATCGAGTATAAAAAGTTACCTGATCGAGTATAACAAATTCCCCTAGTCCAGTATAACAAATTCCCCTTTTCGAATATAACATATCCCCTGATCGAGTATAACAAAGTCTCCTGGCCCAGTATAACAAAATCCCCAAATCGAGCATAACAAAGTCCCCTGATCGATTATTACAAAGTCCCCTAGTCGAGTATAACAAAGGGCCCTGATCGAGTAACACAAAGTCCCCTGATCGAGTATAACACACTCCCCTGATCGAGTATAACAAAGCCCCCTGGACGAGTATAAAAAGTCCCCTGATCGAGTATAACAAAGTCCCCTGATCGAGTATAACAAAGTCCCTGGTGGAGTTTAACAAAGTCCCCTGATCGAGTATAACAAAGTCCCCTGATCGAGTATAACAAAGTCTCCTGGT
>NW_024756313.1:0-11921 GCF_018991925.1 Homarus americanus
GTGTGTGTGTGTGTGTGTGTGTGTGTGTGTGTGTGTGTGTAATAATAATAATAATAATTAACGGTTTTATTGAAAGAGCTTGCAGCCAGAAGGCTGAAAATATACAGTTACATATTTGGGGAATGGGTTGGTGCAAATAATATACAAGTAACATAAGTGACACAAATAAGACATATAATAACTAGATGGGGAAAAGCTCAAACTACAGTGCATTTCAACATAGTGACAGTGCAAGTAGTGTTTACCGGGAGTGAATCACTGGTTTATTACAAGTTATTGATAATTTTACAATGGTTGGGATTGGGCTGTTCTTATAGCGATCAGTTCGTGCACGTATGGGCTGGATGTGGTTGTGGTGTGTCGAACAGCAATTCTCGGACTAGGGATCTCAGGTGGTGGTAGGAGCCGGTGTCGAGGATGGTGTAGAAGCTTCTTCAAATTTGCAGATGAGGTCGTGGTGATGGTCAGTGAGAGTCGAAAGGGTCAGTGTGTTGAGCGCTTCTTGATATGTGGAGTAGGAAGGAGAATAATCTTGCATGCCCTCTTTTGCTTCTAGGTGTTTACGTTGTGTGGCATTTGGGAGGAAGACCAGGTGGGGGCATAGGTGAGCTTGGGAGTATAAATGTTGCGTAAACACTGAGGAGCTCAGGTGCAGGAACTCCGAGGATTTGAGTCGGCGGAGGAGGTGGAGACGGAAACTGGAGGTTGACAACTTCACTGACGTGTGTGTGTGTGTGTGTGTGTGTGTGTGTGTGTGTGTGTGTGTGTTGGTGTGTGTGTGTGTGTGTGTGTGTGTGTGTGTGTGTGTGTGTTGTCACTAATTTCTGTACCTTTGTATAATTATGTTATTTCGTGTCTGTATGTCATTGTGTAGTGAAGATATTATTATTATTATTATTATTATTATTATTATTATTATTATTATTATTATTATTGTTATTATTATTATCACTATAACAACAACAAGAACAACAACTACAACCACTACGATAATTACCTCCCCAATATATTCACATTATACAAAAGAATAAGAATAAGAGAGCATCAGGATAATGAACAGTGAACACAATAGTCTCTTCTACTGTACTGTTCATCTACACAATAATGATCATTCTCTTCCCTCAGTCATTCTCTTCTCTGTGGTCAAGGAAAGTGTTTTGGTTGGGTCGTAATGATAATGATTTTTGATGATGATGATGAATGTCTAATGAGCTAAGTAATGATAGGAGTAAATAATAATGATGGTGTAATAATAATAATAATAATAATAATAATAATAATAATAATAATTTTCAGGTCTTATATGATAATTTATTTAAGTGTTTAATAGAGGTTTGAAGGAGGGTTGAGGGAGGAAGGAGGAGGGTGAGGAGGGAGGATGCTTCCTAGTGTGACGTAAAACAGAGGACATCCGCTGACGTCCCTGATGGATGATCCTTCACTCCTATCCTCCCTTCCCATCCTCCTTCCCCACATCCCCCTACCCACCATCCTTCCCCCACCATCCTAACCTCACCTCCTTCCCTCCTCATCATCCTCCCCCAGCTCCCCTCCCCATCCTCTCCACCCCTTCTCTGGATATCTACATCCTTCCTTATCTCCCATCCCTCCTCCCCTCTCCCTCCCTCCCCACCACCCTCCCCTCCCCACCATCCCTCTCCCCTCTCCTCCCCATCATCATTATCTTCATCACCATCATCCTCATCATCATATATACGTAGCCTAAAAATACGTATATAAATGGATAAATGAATACGTACTGTCCATATATATTATACATGGTGATGCATAGTCACTCAACCATAATGAATGATGAATTATGCAGCAATGGTGAGCAGATGGCTGGTGATGACCCCCTCTCTCCTTATCCCTGACACAGCCTTTTCCTATGTATTCTCTCCTCTACATTTTCTGGGGAGACTTTCTATCTTTTTCTCTCTGTCACCCCTCTCATTTTGTGTGTGTATGTATGTATGTATGTATGTATGTATGTATGTATGTATGTATGTATGTATGTGTGTATGTATGTATGTATGTATGTGTGTATGTATGTATGTATACAGACAGATAGACTGACAGTAAACAAAAACAAACAATCAAACAGATGTAGAGACAGACTGACAGGAAAGGAAAGGAGGAGGGAGGCGGGATGTGGAGGAAAGGAGGGGGAGATTTGGACGGGGGTGGTGGTAGGGGAGGTCCTCTGCTCATTCAGTATTCCTGTAAAATTGGCCATTAGGTAAAAGTCAGGTCTGGGAATTATGGGCCGATTACTCGATTTTATCCGGTTCCTCTAGGGGTGGGGGGTGAGATGAGGAGGGGGGGTGAGGGAGATTACCGCCCGCCCACACCCACCGATTTTGTCCCTCTTTTATTGGTGGCTTCCCAGTTTAGCTCGACGAGGAATGCGACATTGTGTTTTTTTTCCGTTTAATGGCGTCCGTTTAATTAATCCTAAATAAATCCATCGAAAAATATACCTGGATATATAGAAGATAGTTTCCTCTAATGATTAGGTCAATTAAAAAGGTAATTTAAGGTTAATTAGGTTGTTTAGACGGTAGTTCTTGGGGTGGTTTGCGACAGGGAGGGAGGGCCGTGTGTCTGGCTGGTTGGTGATGCCTCGAGTCTCCTTTGTCGTGTGCAGTTGACAGGAGCTAATAAATAATAATCAGGGAACCAGGGACTGCCGCCCCCACTTTTTATGGTCCTATCACTGGTGTGGGAGGGGGGGGAGGAGGAAGGAAGGGGAGAGAAGAAGAGGATGTTGCCACCAGCATCATCTCATCTCTGTCATTTCTTACCTCCGTTCCTCGTGCCCTGCCCTACTCACTTCCCCTTACCTTTGCCTCACCTACCTTACCCCACGTTACCTTACTCTCCCATACCCTACCCTACCCTACCCTATCTCACCTTACCTTACCTTACCCTACCCCGACAGCCTACACCATGTGCCTCCATCAACTCCTTCCTCCAATACCCCAGCCTTCCCCCGGAGTTCCGTCACGGCGCCATTTTAACAACTTGGCCCTAAAGATAAACATACTATTGATCCCTTAAGCGCCCCTCAACACCCCTCGGCCCTTACTGGCATGTGGAACTGCTTCGTCGAGAGGCTGTGTAGCTGTGGTAGTCTGCCCTCCATCCCTCCCTCCCTCGTCTGGCTACAGCAGGGGGAGAGAGAGAGAGAGAGAGAGAGAGAGAGAGAGAGAGAGAGAGAGAGAGAGAGAGAGAGAGATTTCCTCCCTCATCTAGCCAACAGGAGAGAAAGAGAGAAAGAAAAAGAGAGATTCTCCCTTCGTCTGACTAGAAAGAAAGATACGGTAATTTATAGGGAGGTGTGTAGGCCAGCACTTGTACCCCGGCACCAAGACAAGATGAACTACGCTACACCCTAACTACCTCGCGCCTGTTAAGGGTAGTTACTGTCTGACTTATTGAATGAGCTTCTTAGGGGTGTAGTAGTTATAGTGTCCTTGACTTACTGAACGAGCGTGTTAGAGAAGGGTAGTTACCGTCTGAATTATTGAACGAGCTTGTTGGTAGGAGGTAGCTTTGGTTGTTTGACTTACTGAACGAGGTAGAGGTCCTTGAATTATTGAACCAGCTTGTTAAATAATTATAAGTTTTAACTGCCGTAGGGTTGTTATATGGTAGTTAACGGTGAGTACTCGTGGCTAACTGTCTAATGATCGTTATGGTCTAGTTCCTGCTGTAGGTTAACAACTTGGGGTCGTTATGAAGTTTTCATGGTGATTTAAGGTGTTGGGTGAATACTGCCACTAACTAACTGCCTCTCGCTTGTTTATGAGGTGCTTAATTTAACTGCCTCTAGCTAACGACTCGAGGTAATTATAGATGTAAGGTTGTTACTGCTGTTACAGGTGGCTTCTGAACTGGCTAATTGCTCAGACTAGTTTTGATAGGAAAATAATAACAAACTACCTCTTGCTTGTTAAGTGTAATTAAGATTTGGATTGTTAGTATGTAGTTAGGGTGGATGATTAGCTACCTGGGATTTGTTTGTGGATAGTTGTGGATTGTTTGTTTGTAATTGGTAGTTAGTGTGACGACTGCCTAGGGATGGTGGTAGTAAGGGGGGGTAGTATATAATGGTAGGTTGTAAAGGTATAGGCTGTTCACGTCTAATTGCTAATAGTCATAGTTAGGCAATTAACGACTGCTAACAGACACTGCATGTTAACAAGTAGTAAAGGGTAGTTTAGAGGTAATTACTCTGTGTTAGTGGTGTAGTTCGTGTCCATAACTGTCTTGGGATGAGTTTTGGTTGGTGATCAACAAGTGATGGTGATTGGGTAGTTTATGGGTGATTGTTGACTACACGCGATCGTTTATGGCTGGTTGGTGGCTTCAGGTGTGTGTGTGTGTGTGTGTGTGTGTGTGTGTGTGTGTGTGTGTGTGTGTGTGTGTGTGTGTGTACCATCGTTATCTCTGACAGACAACTGGCATATTGATAATCTCCTCCCCTTCTTCTCCTCCTCCCATCCACCCCCTTCCCCCTGCTCCTCCCTCAACCCTCCCTCAGCTTCTTCCCTCACCCTCCCCATCACCCCCATTCTCAACCCATCACCTCTTCTCCCCTCACACCCCACCATCACCACCACCCCCATCACCACCACCTCCATCACCTCACCACTCACCCACACCACCTCCATCACCACCACCTCCACCACTACCTCCATCACCACCACCTCCATCACCACCACTCCCATCACCACCACCTCCATCACCACCACCTCCACTACTCCCATCACCACACCTCCACCACCACCCCACCACCACCCCCATCACCACCACCTCCATCACCACCCCCACCACCACCTCCATCACCACCACTCCCCACCACCACCCATCACCACCCCACACCTCACCTCACCACACCTCCACACCACCATCTCCTCCCACCACCACCTCCATCACCACCACCTCCACACCACCTCCATCACCACCTCCCATCACCACCACTCCTCCATCACCACCACTCCCACCACCCCCACCTCCCATTACTGCATCCACCAGCACCAGGAAATCCCCACCATCCACCCATACTGCCTCTTCCCAAAACTTTCTCGCTGACTGACCACCCACTTCTCCTCCTCTCCCCAGCACCATTCTCCTCGTTTCCTAAACCCGGCGTGACATCTCCCCTCGTCCACCCCCGCATGGTAAGCTCCTTTTTATTCTCTTTATCGGCCATTCCCTCGTGTCTCCAGGTTTTCTATTTCGTCTTTTTTTTCCACGTTTGTCCCTGTCCCCTCGGAGCAGGTTGACGAGTTACCGATTCGTAAATTACCAAACCAATTATTCCTCCTCAATTTAACCAATATTTAACTATTTTTTTTATTACTGAACTTAACTAAAAGATAGTAAAAAATTATCCTAAAATCCTAAAATCCTGAAATATTTATTGGTTTTGAGGGAAATAATGTTGATAAATAAGGTTGGTGGCATTGTGTTTCTCCCCTGTCAGACGGCGTGTTGACACAGTGTTATCAACGTTGTGCAGATAGAATTAATTCCCTGTTTATCTTCCCTTTGAACCTTTCTTCCCTAATTTGGTTTTGAGGAATTAGAGCCAGAATTGGTAACACTGTATTTTGGGGGTAATTTTTTTTTCAGTATTTATTAATTTATTGATATTTTTTTATGGTAATTGCAATTATTTATTTTTTATAAAGGATTGTCGAGTTTTGTTTTAATTATTTTATGACGTAATGAACCTTTGTGTTGGGATTGTTATTTTATTTATTTATTTATTATTTTGGAGAGAGATAATTAGTTCCAGTTAATTTAGTTATTCTTGTACTAAAAATAATTATGTTACTGATTTATTTATAATTCTCTCTCTCTCTCTCTAGCTCCACAAGCACCAGATCCGCGTGGATAGATGGATAACTTGCATTAAAACAAGTCATTTTATAGGATACTTAAAGCAATAACTGTGGCGTAATAATATTCAGAATTATCCGCGGTTCACCTCATGTTTAGCTTTGAATTATCAGAATTAATATATATATTTTTTACGGTATATATTGTGAATTATACGTAGTTATGGATTTTTAACAGGATGGATTATGGGGATCTTACATGATGGGAATAAATAAGGGGGGTGGTGTGTGTGTGGGTGGTGTGTGTGGTGGGTGTGTGTGTGGGTGTGTGTGGGGTGGTGTGTGTGGGGTGTGTGTGGGGGGGGGTGGTGTGTGTTGCTATGGTGGTGTGTGTGTGTTATGGTGGTGTGGGGTGGTGTGTGTGAGTGGTGTGTGTGTGGGGGTCATGGTGTGTGTGGTGTGTGGGGGTGGTGGTGTGGGGTGGTGTGTGGGGGGTGTGTGGGGGTGTGTGTGGGGTGGTGTGGTGGTGGTGTGGGGTGTGTGTGGGGGTGTGTGGGGTGGTGTGTGTTTGTGGTGTGTGGGGGGTGTATGGTGGTGGGGTGGTGTGTGTGTGGGGGTGTTACATGGTGGTGTGGGTGTGTGTGTGGGTGGTGTGTGTGGGGGTAGGTGGTGTGGGTGGTGGGGGTGTTGGTGGTGTGGGTGGTGTGTGTGGGGGTGTGTGGGGGGGGTGTGTGTGGTGGTGTGTGTGGGGTGTTGTGGTGTGGGTGTGTGGGGTGTGGGGTGTGTGTGGGTGTGTGTGTGGGGGTGTGGTGTGGTGGTGTGTGTTGGTGGTGGTGTGGGGTGGTGTGTGGGGTGTGTGTGGGGGTGTGGGTGGTGTGTTATGGTGGTGTGGGGTGTGGGGTGTGGGTGGGGGTGTGTGGGGGTGTGTGTGGGGTGGTGTGTGTGGTGTGTGTGTGGGGTGTTATGGTGGTGTGTGGTGTGTGTGTGTGGGTGGTGTGTGTTGCTATGGTGGTGTGTGTGTGTGGGTGGTGTGTGTTGGTATGGTGGTGTGTGTGGGGGGTGTGGTGGTGGGTGGTGTGTGGGGGTGTGGGGGGTGTGTGGGTGTGTGTTGCATGGTGGTGTGTGTGGGGGTGTGTGTTGGTAGGGGTGGTGTGTGTGTGGTGTGTGGGGGGTGTTCATGGTGGTGTGGGTGGTGTGGGGGTGGTGGTGTGGGTGGTGTGGGGGTGGGAAGGGGTGTGTGTTGCTATGGTGGTGTGGGTGGTGTGTGTGGGGGTGTTGAGGTGGTGGTGTGGGTGGTGTGTGGGGGTGTGCAGGTGGGTGTGTGTGGGGGGTGTGTTGCCATGGTGGTGTGGGTGGTGTGGGGGTGTGTTGCCATGGTGGTGTGGGTGGTGTGTGGGGGTGTGTTGCCATGGTGGTGTGGGTGGTGTGTGGGGGTGTTGCTATCATTAGTCATTAGTCATCATCATCATCATCATTTTTATGTGTTTATATATATGTAAAAAAAATCCTAATGTATGTTTATATAAATTGATCAAATGTCCTAATTTAAATGATCCCACGTCTCATTATAAATTAATTAATAAAACAGACCCCAAATAAAAAACAAATCCTGGATGTGATAAAAAAAATTGTCAGATATTCCTTTATATTATTTCTGAGTCAAGAATTTCAATTTTGTTCTCAATAATTTTAGAAAAAACTTGATTATAGGGAGTTGAGAGTCGCATTATGCACAGGTGATATTACAGGTGATTATTACAGGTGATATTATAGGTGTCTTAATATTGTCTGGTGGGAAGTATACCTGGCTTGGGTTAGGCATCATAGGTGAAGGAATTTTTACGTTAATGTAGATAGATAGATAGATAGATAGATAGATAGATAGATAGATAGATTGATAGATAGTCTGGTCGTTATTGAAGACACTTGTGTTGAATATTGTGGTCGTGGAGGCCAGTGGTCGTGGAGGCCAGTGGTCGTGGAGGCCAGTGGTCGTGGAGGCCAGTGGTCATGGAAGCCAGTGGTCGTGGGCCAGTGGTCGTGGAGGATAGTGGTCATGGACCAGTGGTCGTGGAGGCCAGTGGTCGTGGAGCCAGTGGTCGTGGAAGCCAGTGGTCGTGGAGGACAGTGGTCATGGAAGCCAGTGGTCGTGGAGGTCAGTGGTCGTGGGACGACAGTGGTCGTGGAGGCCAGTGGTCGTGGAGCCAGTGGTCGTGGAGGCCAGTGGTCATGGAAGCCAGTGGTCGTGGAGGTCAGTGGTCGTGGAGGCCAGTGGTCAGCGGGGCGTGGAGGTAAATTTCATTTGGGTGGTCAGTGTGTCGTGTCCTGGGGGCTGGGGGGGGGTGTAGGGGTCACCATCCCCACCACCAATCTTGACCCCTCCTCCCTTGACCGTCACCTTTGATCTTTCTGACCCCGAGGGAAGTGGGGGAGGGAGGGGAGGAGAAAGAAAATAAGAAGAAATTGGAAGGGAAGAGAAGAGAGAAAGAGAATAAAAGTTAAACAGAGCAATGCATCCTCTCTCTCTCTCTCTCTCTCTCTCTCTCTCTCTCTCCCTCTCTCTCTCTCTCGTTATCTATCAATGTTTCTGTCTATTTGTGTTTTCCCGTTTCTTAGTTCTTATTGGTTCTTATTCACATGTTGAGCTGTTATTGGTCGTTAAGAGGTCATCTATGATTGGCTGATTCCTCTCATGGTCGCTAGTGATTCCCTGGTTCCTTTTTTAGTTGCTTGTGATTGGCTGGTTCCTCTCATGGTCGCTTGTGATTGGCTGGTTACTGTTATGGTTGTTTGTGATTGGCTGGTTCCTCTTTTGGTCGCATGTGATTGGTTGGTTGGTTCTTACTCATAGTCGCTTGTGATTGGTTGATTAATTCCTCTCATGGTTGCTTGTGATTGGCTACTTCCTCTCATGGTGGCTTGTGATTGGCTGGTTCCTCGTTTAGTTGCTTGTGATTGGCTAATATCCTCGACCGGAAAGTTAATTAGAAAGTTTTTAAAGGTCGTGTTGATTGTTGCCTTAACTGTCCCCCTCCCCCTTTTCCCCTCTACCTCCTCCCTCCATTCCTCCCTTTTCTTCTTTCTGTTCCGCCTTTCCTTCTCCCCTCCTTCCCTCCCGTCTTCTTTCCTCTTCTTTTCCTCCCTTTACCCTTCCTCTCTTCTCTTCCTCCTGTCCACACCTCTCCTTCCCTCTTCTCCCCTCTCCCTCCCTCCCACCAGGTGAGATAATTAGCCTCATAGACTGATAAATATTAGATGATCCAAAATTCGTCAGGTAGACACACACCATCATCAGGGCTGACCCTTTATCTCTTGTTGTGAATATCTTAAAAGGCGCCGCGCCCTTCTGGCCACCACCAAAAGTCTCTAACCTAACCTCCTAACCTAACCTAACCTAACATAACAAAACAAAAATTGTGTTGCAAGTGCATGGTTGTTTTCCTTCGTCATAAAGGTTTTCCCTGATCACTATAACAAATTTTTCCCTAATCACTGACAATTATTCCCCAGTAATGAAAATGTTTCCTAGACTTTGTGCATTCCCCCCAGCCTCCCCATCGTCCACATTTACTCGGTATATCCCATTATTTCCCTCTCAATGGCCTTTCCATTCAACTGCTCCTCATTCCATTATTTCCCCTAAAACTGTTACTGTATTTTCAACTCAATTTTACGGAATTTACCCAAAAGTTCCCTTCTCTCCCTTCTCTCCTAATCTTCCTACCTCCTTACCCTCCTTTTCCCCCTACTCCCTTCCTCCGTTCTACCTACCCCCTTTACCCCGTATTCCCTTACCTCCCCTCACCCCCTTTAGTTTCCCTTAGGCGTTCGTGGTGACCATGTGGACATGGGGGGGAGGGGGGAGGATGAGGGAGAGGCTTATCAGCCTGCCCAGTGGTCATTCTCCTCTCTCTCTCTCTCTCTCTCTCTCTCTCTCTCTCTCTCTCTCTCTCTCTCTCTCTCTCTCTCTCTCTTCTCTCTCTCTCTCTCTCTCTCAGCATGGGTAGGGATGAGTTGGGGCGAGAATATGACATGCATACATACATACATATACATGCATACATTATACACTGTAGTGGTGTATTACATCAGCTCTATATGGTACACGTACACACACACATACACACACACACAGGAGGCGTGGGTGGTTGAGAGGGTGATGTGAGGTGAGGAGGAGGAGGGTGAGGGGGGAGTAGGGGAAGGTTAGGGTGAGGGAGGCAGATGAGGAGGAGGCGTGGGTGAATGAGGGAGGGAAGGAGGAGGAGGAGAATCAGGATGGGATGTCTAACCTGCTCTCTCCTCTCCTTCTCTCTCTCCTCTCTGTACTGACCATCACTACACTCGTTGCTGTCAGTGATGCTACAATCCTTCTTGACGCTTTACACTACATTTATACTCTTTGGTTATTTTTCTATATTGTAGCTACTTGAAATTTGTGTTTCTTTATCTGTTTGTGTGTGTGTGTTTGTTGTATGTGTGTGTTTGTGTTTGTAGGTGTATGTTTGTGTTTCTATGTGTATGTGTGTGTGTGTGTGTGTATTTTGTGTGTTTGTATGTATGTCTGTGTGTGTGCTTAAGATTGTCTGTGCAGCACAGTGAGTACTCGAAGCCTAACAGAACACAAAACGATGAATATATATATATATTTGTGTACGTGTTCATAATGTATATACTGTATGTAATCACGCATATACATATGATTTCAATCATACATAAGAATACACACACACACACACACACACACACAAAACTACGCTACACCACCGTTGAAATTCTCAATTAAACGCCACTTTACGTTTGTTCCTCTCGCCCTTACGCATATCGTCACGATTAGTTGGTTCGAGTGAGGTGGGTTCCTGGTGACCTTTGACCTCTTGCGAGGGTGGGGGGATGCAGTCAGTCCTTGTGCAAATGTCCAGGAAGTAAATTGTTGAATTTGGATGGAATAACTGTTTTGTTGATTAAATCGTACCCAGGGGAGAGAGTGGTTTTGTTGTTTAGTCAGTGTGGTGTAATACTGTTTGTGCTCTAGTCAAGGTCATTAAGTTGTTCTAGTCTGGGTTGTATTACTCTAGTCAAAGGTGATGAAAGGTCATTAAGTTGTTCGTCCTGGGGTGTAATACTCTCAGTCAAAGTCATTAATTGTTTCGTCTGGGGTGTATTTTCAGTCAAGGTTCATTATGTTGTTCGTCCTGGGTATATTCTCTGGACAGTTTGTATGTGTTTGTGTGTGTAAGTGAGGGCGTTTTGTTTATGTATGTATGTATGATAGATGGTAATGAATGGGTGGGGTGAGGGAGATGACCTCAAGATTTGTTGCTGTTCTTGTTAAATCAGCTGTTGTGGGTCTAGGTCGACTGGTCACCCCTCTTTTTGTGTTGTGCGTTACCCCCACTCTGTGTTGTTTCTGACCTTACCCCTTGTTGGTGTTTGTGACCTCATCCCTGAGGGCCAAGAGAGAGAGGAGACAGACAGACAGACAGAAAACGTGAATATATATAAATTGTAAAAAATAATTAATCATTAAGATATGCCATAAAAATCAGTATAATTAACGAGAAATCCATTAAATAAACAATAAAAAATAAATAAACAAATAAATAAAAATACGTAACTAAATAAATAAATTTCTATTTAGAATAGCTTTTCCTAGGTAATTCTCGTCACAAAGCTCTAATCGGAGCTCAGTAGTGGCGCGACAAGGTGTATTAATGACAGACAGAGATTTAATCTATATTCTGTGTTGCCTTTAGGCTCTGGTCCATTCAGGTATAGGATCACACTTACTAACCTTTTTACCTTCACTAACCCACCTCACACACTAACCACCTTTCTTTACCTTCTTTCCACCTACTAACCCACCCTTCACACTATTTTACCTCACACTAACCCACCCTCACACTAACCCACCTCCTAACACCTCACACTAACCACCCTCCACACCTTTAACCAACCCTCACACTAACCCACCCTCACTTATTGCCTCACTAACCCACCTCACCTAACCCCTACCCTAACCCTTCCCACTAACACCTCCCTAACTTACCCTTTTGTACATAACACCCATCTAGT